>NC_056727.1:1253638676-1253687650 GCF_019279795.1 Protopterus annectens
GATGTCCTTCTGGGAAGTCACAGCTAGAAACCTTACATAAAGGCTACAGGTATGCCATATGTGGGAGTCATGAATCGATAAGGAGTGTTCGGCACTTCTTGCTTTTACACCAAGTCAACAGTGGCCCTGAGAAAGAGGTGCCAGTAAAAATTATTAAAACTATAAACAGGCTGTAAAACTTGGTAACCTGGTGATTTAGTTCGGATCTAAATTCTCTGAGTCTTTTTGTGATGTTTAATTCTTACATCTGTAACCAGATATTTCCATTCATTAATATTATATGAGCAGTACCTATTCTGTATGATTGTCGAGTATAGCAATTAAATGAAGACTCCAAATAAATGTATTATTCACAATAACAGTCTGCATCTAACTCCATAAAACATCAAATAAAAATAAAATCAAAAAGCTTATAGTGTCTTTGTTCATGAGTAATACTTTGTCACAAAAGCATGACAATGCTTGTATACAGGGAGGTCACATCCAGAGTACAGAAATACCAATGGGGTTTAACCTGGGCATCTGTTAGTATTTGTAAAAATTCCGTAGTATCTCGTATTCTTGATCTCACCAAGGGCAACAAGGGTTTTAAATATTGTATAAGAAAGACTGCAGAGTGTCTGTTAATGATCCCCTCCCCGAAACAATGGGTCCCAGGGGGGTTGGTTAATGATTTATGGATCTTGGGAAGCAAGTAAAAGTTTTGCCTTTTGGGATTGGCAACCATAAGATGTTTAGCAGTGTTCTTAGATATGATCCCTTCATCCACAGCCAACTTAAGAAAGTCATCAATATGATGTTTAAACGTATTGGTGGGATCTAATGGCATAACCAAATAAAACATACGGTTGTCCAATTGTCTAAAGACTTCATTATTATAAGTATCAAAATCCATCACCACAATAGCACCCCTTTATCAGCCGCTGCAATCACAATATTGGTATTGGATTTGAGTTCTTCGAGTGCCCTTTGTTGAGTCTTTGAGAGATTATGTGATTTAATCCGGGTTTCCCCATGGTAAGTGTGTAAATCTTTGAGAACATTGTGTAGAAATAATTGTACCACTGGATGCATAGGTGGCACAAAGTTCGATCTCTGAAAATAAAAAACATGATCAGTAGTGCAAGTTTCATTATTAGCATAAAAAAATAATTTCAGATTAAATGTTCTCCCAAAGGAATATAAATCTGATACAAAAAATCATTTTCTGCCACAAAGAAAGCTGGTACAAAAGTTAGGCCTTTATTAAGTAAATCCAATTGTTCAGGAGTGAGGGGTTGAGAAGAAATATTAAGGACATTATTAGTTCCTATTTGTTGCTCATGATTTGGAGCAAAGGTTCCACATTTGTTATGCTTCTTGTGTTTACGTCCCCCCCTGTGTTTGGGTTTCCTAAAGGGAAATCTATACTAGTATTGTTACATTTTGGTGTGGATGAGGTTGTCCCCAGTGCTACTTTTGAATCCGTATAAGAGGAAAACTCATCCCTGGATGTGCCCATGTTTGTAAAACTGGTTTTCCTTAATATAGATCTTGGGCGTTTCATAAATATTAGTAGTAAAATTCATAATTGTTTTCTCTGACTCCATTAGGAACTTCTGACCAGTCAGCCTTGGAATTTCCTGGTGAACTTCATATTAATTCCACTGAGATAGTTGTTGTTAGTTATGACTGTACAGTAATAAATTATTTAGAATTTGTCTATGACTTACAAGATCCATACCTCCTCACTCTTCCATTGAAGAGGGGGAAGAAAGAACATTACTGTATTAAGCCAATCTCTACATTGCAGTGTTTAGATTAGTACATTCAGATCCCCAACCCCCAGCTCTTTCACTGAACAGCAAAAAAAAAAAAAAAGTAGATGTTCCTTCTACTGGCTCACCAACCAGGTGGCCAGATGCAAGACATGCCCCCATAACTACTGTCCCAATTATTCAGGCCATGTTTCTGAATCTTGTCACAGACCGTCCTTTAACACAATTTATTAAAAAAATAATTTTTGCTTTTAAACTGTAGCAAACTGCCTGCTGCAAATGTAGTAAATACTTGCTACATTTTATATCCTACCTGCATATAGCTCTCAAGCTCTTATGTTTTGCTTTCTTTAAAAAAATATATATTATTTGAAACGGTAGCAAACTGCTTGCTACAAGTGTAGCAAACAGTTGCTACAGTCTGTTCCCTGCTTGCACACAATGCTATTGTGCTCATGTTTTAATTAAAAAAAAAAAAAAAAAAACTTCTTTTAAACTGTAGCAAGCTACTTGCTTCAAATGTAGCAAACAATTGCTAGAATTTATACTCTGCCTGCATGGAACATTTTAGACCACACACAGAGTGCTACAATGCTCAGGCTTAACTGCAAATGCAGTATTGACTTTTAAAATCCAAGATTGCATTAATAAGAGATCAGGATCAAATTATCACACTCTTCTAACACTTTGTACCCAGGGCAGTTGACCCCCACACCCTGCCTTAGGTACATTACTGAACTGGGACACAGCAGTCCAAAGCGATCCATCTACGTTTTGGCCGTCATTTGAGAGTAAATGATTACAAATAGTGAGCATATGTAAAAAAAACAAATTAGTTGACTAAAAGCATGTTCTACCTCAATGGTGGAATAAGAAGTTAATTAATTAACTTATTAAGGAAAAAGAGAAGAAAGTGCAAAGTATTTACAAAATTTTGATCTAAACAGTTAAAGAAAACAATTTAAAGTCTGTAAAGAACTGAAACAGTTAATTATGTTTTCTAACCACATATGAAGAATCTTTGATTAAAAACCACGATCTTAAAAGGTGTTATCCTAATGTTAACATTGCTAAAAATTCTAATAATATAGTTGGACGATGTTTATGTAAAGGAGAGACATAGTGGAACTTTTGAAAGATTTTGTTACAGCAGTAGTTAGATCTGAAAATGTTTTCATTGATATCTTAGTTCATGGAAAATCTTATGCTGTACGCCCCATGATTACCAAAAAAAAAAAAAAAATGGTTAACTTAAATTTGACTAGGGTTAAGAACAACAATGGTAGAGGAACA
The DNA here is from genome assembly GCF_019279795.1 of Protopterus annectens. NCBI lineage: Eukaryota > Metazoa > Chordata > Ceratodontiformes > Protopteridae > Protopterus > Protopterus annectens. The sequence goes on from NC_056727.1 coordinate 1,253,641,727, forward strand.
GATTTAATCCTGGGTCTATATCACAAAATCGACATCTGAAAATGTCGACTCACATTTGTTTGACATGGAAATGTTGAACTCCAACTTTCCCGAATGGCCAGTTGGTTAGCCGTTTTGCTAACCTGCCCTTTCCCCGACTGTAGTACGGTCTCGCAGTTAGAATATTTAGTTAGAGTGGTGTGGGGGCACAGCCCCCCATGGTGGGGGGTGTGGGGGCAAAGCCCCCCTCTTAAATATGTTTGTTTTTGTGTGGCATTGGTTTTTGGTCAACCGATTTCTTTCTGTCAGAAACAAATCGGTGATTTGGCCATTGGAGTATGTTGGAGTTCAACATTTTCATGTGAAACAAATGTAAGTCGACATTTTCAAATGTTGATTTCATGATATAGACCCTATAATCCCAGGCTGCTTTAGCCTCAGTATTGCTGACCACTTGACATGACCACCATTAACTGTTCTATTTAACATATTATTAAGACTAGTGTTGTACCCGACAACTAGAGATTAGCCAGCATTGTTCCAATAAATAAGAATGGATCCCAGGATTCCATTAATAGTTGTCCAATAAACTTAATATCTCACCTGGGAAGATTCTATGACAGATGTTTACTGTCTTTGTTAAACAATGAAATACATACACTAGCGGGTGTAGATCAGTAAAAACAGTGATTTATGAAACAAACTCGGTACAGTTCTATTAAAATATTACTGCAGCATTAGACAGTGGTATCAATGTTGGAGTTGTATATTTGGATCTATTGAAAACATTCAGTAGCATTTCCCATCTAGTAATAACAAACTCTTTGATAAGACAGATAACCTAGATATCATTGAATTGGTAAGACTATGGTTAAATCAGATACCAAAAAGTCAAAATAGAGGGTCAGTCATCAAAATGGTCTGAGATCACTTTATGTGTTCCTCGTAAGTCTGTTTTGAACCCTATCGTTTTTAATTTGTCTTTTCCATTTTATCAACAAGTAGTACCTATTAGTTGTCTAAATATGTAGACAATATTAAAATCAAACCATTTATTGCTTCTTTTTCCAGTTACTTGGCTTTCAGTTTATATGTGCTGAATTTGTATAGATGGTTAAATAGACATGTTTTAAATATTAAGCAAACAAAAAAGTGGGGCAATGCATGTTAATACTTTCAGACCTAATCTATTATTTAGACTCTGTAATAGCATACTTCAGAAAGTGACTTAATACTAAGATGTGTGTGTGTGTGTGTGTGTGTTAGATATATATATATATATATATATATATATATATATATATATATATATATATATATATATATATATATATAATTAAAACCAATGCATATACAGTCAGGACTAAGGCTATGTGGGTGGTGAGATTACTTCTAAAAAAATTAAGTCAAGATCACTGAAAGTTCTGACAAAATTACTTGCATCTTGTGTCAGGCCAATAATTGAATATAATTCTTTATTTTTCACTTACAGAAGAGAAGAGTCAATTGTGTGAAATATTCAAAGGAAATTCACAAAAAGAATAAAGGAGTGCAAGTCCTTATCTTATGAATATTTTTAGAAAAAAAAACCTAACCTTTACTCTGTCAGCTGTCACTGGCTATGAAGTAAATTTTGCATAGCTTGCAGTACTCTGTATGATGAAGAGGCCCATCTCTTGTTAAACATTGAGTTATTACAGTCTAATACCACATAACATGTTGGAAATCGCACCTTTAAGATTGTCAAATGCAGAACAATGACAAAAAAGAAACATATTACTCAAAGTATAGTCAGATCTTAGAACAAAATACTGCTACATGCTAGGCAAAATAATTCAGTGAGCTCATTTAAAAACGTACTGGCTATCTGATTTGGTCCAAAAGTCTATTAATTGAATAAGGAGTCTGAATTGTGATGGTCTTTTGATCTTTATACAGTTATTTTAAATTATGAAACTATAATCCAGTAGTGCAGGGAAAGAAGGACTACAGGACAATGGATTGACAGAAATTTTCTTCAGTATATGATGCCCTGTATAATACATATTCTGTGTTTCACCACACTGTTGACTAAGTGCAAGCTGTTTATGTTACTTTATTTTTAGGGTTGATTTAGTCCCCCTTCAATGAGAACAGTAAGGTATCCAGCTCAGCATTTTGCTGCACATTGCATTTTCCTGAGATGTAGGTTTCCCACCTTTTTAGATATCTAGAGTGCTATGAAGAAGACACAGTCCTACCTATGACATTACCATAGGGTAAACAGCTCTGAACCTCTTACTTCCAGCATCAGGTACAAAGCCAGATTTAATTAGAGAGAAAATGTCCAAATCTGGGACACTTTTTCAATACAGGCATATTTGACTTAGAAAACTTACAAAGTAACAGAACTTGAGTGAATTAAGATGCACTGTCTGATGTAAAAGAAGTTTATAACTGTAATACATGTTATATTAATGAATGAATGTTAGTTAATGAATTTGTGGACTATAATACAGCATCTTTTCTCAAACAAAAATCACTGGTTTTAGTAGGACAGAGCAAAAGCTTCAGCTAAAATCTAATAAATCTATGAAAATCTGGGAGAGTAGAGGTAACCAAATCTGAAACAATCAAGGTGTGGCAGTTTACATATTTTTAAAAGTCTGCACATACCATATATAAACATAACCCCCCCCCCAGACATGGTATTCATGTACTATATAGTTACATCAAATGGTACAACAAGAGAAATGTTCATCGGTAACCCCTTAACAAAATAATGTAAAACTTCCGAATGAGTAGTGAATATACTCTTCCATTCAGGCAGTTTTGCTGCTGCATTCTATTTCTTAGCATAACAGTGAGCTTACTGTATCAGGTAGCAATATGCCAGCTCTGTTGTTGCTACTTGTGCAATATGCCAACTTTGTTGTTACTACTTGTGCAATATGCCAGCTCTCCTGTTACTACTTGTGCAATATGCCAGCTCTCTTGTTACTACTTGTGCAATATGCCAGCTCTCTTGTTACTACTTGTGCAATATGCAGGCTCTCCTGTTACTACTTGTGCAATATGCCATCTCTTTATTTACTACTTGTGCAATATGCCAGCTCTCTTGTTACTACTTGTGCAATATGCAGGCTCTCTTGTTACTACTTGTGCAATATGCCATCTCTTTATTTACTACTTGTGCAATATGCCAGCTCTCTTGTTACTACTTGTGCAATATGCCATCTCTTTATTTACTACTTGTGCAATATGCCAGCTCTCTTGTTACTACTTGTGCAATATGCAGGCTCTCTTGTTACTACTTGTGCAATATGCCATCTCTTTATTTACTACTTGTGCAATATGCCAACTCTCTTGTTACTACTTGTGCAATATGTCAGCTGTCTTGTTACTACTTGTGCAATATGCCAGCTCTCTTACTACTGCTTGTACAATATGCCAGCTCTCTTGTTACTACTTGTCCACCTACTGAAACCATGATCAGTCACATTTTGTAACAGTAAAATTACTGTACAAAGTGCCAGCTGACTTGCACCGTGATAAGGATGAGGTGATGTCAATACAGGCATAGAAAAGAAACATGTTGGTCGGTATTAATGTAATTTAGATAATTATCAAGGCAGGCTGCTAGTGTCCTGCCCCCCCCCCAAAAAAAAGGGACAGATGTTCATTACTCATAACTAGCTATTGTGTAAAGTAACTCCCACCTGCCCACCTACTCCTATTATGACAAGTTGGTACCAGTGTAACAGGAGTACCAGGCACAACTGCCCTTCAGCATGACTCTTCTGGGTGTAATCCTGTGTCTGATAATGCACATGAATACAAGTACCAGTTGCATCGTGGCTACTCTTATCTCATATGTGTACAGAGCATAACGGTATTTACCATGCCTACAAAAGACACAGCAGATACACTGCTTTCATAGTCCGTATGTAACAAATACACCAAATTTATTTATTGAATGTCTTAGATTTTTCAGCATCTCAACACACTCTATTTAACATTAAAATGTTGTTACTGGACAAATGCATTTACAGTTTTAGCCTGACAGCAGAAAAAATTTAACTGTTTATTTACTTTAATTGGGGAATTTACCACAAACTTTTTATAGCCAACAGATGGCACTTTCTCGGTTTCAAAAATGAGACCAATGTTTCTGGCTAAAAGATGCACCCAGACCAAAATTCATTTCATTCGTTTTCTAAACTGTGAATTGCTGTTTGTATTACGTCTGTTTTTTTTTTTTTTTTGGCAGATTTACTACACTGGATCATATCAGAAGGGTCTGAATGCTTTAGCAATATGGTTTTTGTTGCTGTAGCCGTGCTGTTGCAGTCTGATGTGCAAACTGCCTTTGTTGTGTTGGTATTATCGGAAATGGTATCACTGCATCAAGTATACAACAATGTTTAAAGGAAACATAAACAGAGAAAGGTTATTGGCAACAAGTGAATAGTAAGATTTTCAGACAGCCTAGACACAGTTCTCCATTTACACTTCTTTCCTATGTGAAAAAGAATATAATTGTGCTTTTCTTCTGCTAGTCTTAGGTTCTAAAGTCTTTATTCACATGCTGTCAAACAGACAAATAATGGCTTTTAGAAAGAAAAATAAAGAAAATAACTTCCTAATTCTGCACATTGGACAGATTAAATGAATTTTTTTTTCACCTTTGAGAAAAAGTTCCTATTCTACACAATAGATGTAGTTATAATGTACAGCAAATATTCCATGTGAATTCTTTAGTAGTTCATATCCCTTCCATTTATCATTAAAGACTCTGTCACTCTCATATATAGTATATATAGTTACATATTCAGAACCACATAATATATATAACTGTTATGTGCAACATATTATTATAGTATGTATAACTGCATATCCAGTATCATTAAATCACAATCAGTGAGTATATTGTTCTATGTAAGGTCGCTTGGAAGTCAGTGATACTAATATACATATACATAGTATGTGTTACTTGTTGTTCTGCTGATAATGCTTTGTGGAGAGTTTCTCCTCAATTCACCTCTGAAAATGTGTTTTGCCTGTAGGCCAACCCAGTCAATATAATATAAACAATCAATGAAGCAAAGATATAAATAACTAAAAGGATGTATGCTAAAATCATACTAAAACACATTCAGGAGTATTGCTTAATATCCCTTATCATTATTGTGACAGCTAATTAAGCTGTTACATGTGAAATACAGGAACCACAAGTACATTAAAATCCATCAGTGATGCACAGAACTTTTAAGTGGCTGACTTCCATTTCAACATTTTAAGTTAGAATCATTTTTCTTGCTTGCTAGCCAAGTTACTATTAAAACCTGAAGCTACTACCTCAGGTATCGTTCTCCCTGCACTCCATCCCTGCAGCCCTTACAATAAATGAAACTGTTCTAACCATAGCTCCTCATTTATTGCACTTAAGCTTTGGGAGTCTCCACAGATCAGCTGAAACAGTTGGAATTCTTACCCCAGCTTCAGCTCTGAACTGAACATGTTCCTCCAAAATGAAGCTAAATGCAGTTGCTTTTAAAATGTCATAATAATATAACTGGTACACAACTTCTGTAACGTTTTCTTGTTGAAATAACTCTTCTAACCTCCCTAATGTCCTTAGTTATCTTCCTCTGACCTTTTCTTTATCTCCTCTTCCTCCTTTGAAATATTTTCACCATGAACAGTTTTTTACAACTACTGAAAATACTGTTAATTATTCTAAATACTTGCCTGCAGTTGCTTGTTTTATCCTTTATTGTAAATTGCATGCTGTTATGCTACTGCAGCTAAGAATGTGTTATGACTGTCAGCACTTTGCTATATCTTTACCGCTAATTGTTTTTTTCGTTGTTCGTTTTGTTGTGTGCGTATTGTTATTATCATTCTCGTGGCTTTGTAATCGCTGGGCTGGCCTGGAAACGGTTCATTTTCAGCAGTTGATACATTTTAAATAACTAAATACAAAATAGAACACAAACTCCTTACAAATTCTTGACTGACAACAATATACAATAACAAAATGGAGAATAAAAATGCTTTGGTTTGCAGTAGTACATGTATAATGTTGCTAAGGGAGAGTATGGAGAATTTTGACTGGATGGCTTTGATAATTTATTCACTAATTGGTAAGACTATTATCTCAACAACTACAGCAATCCAAATCAGTTGCACATTCTTTTGTTGCTGTCTTAAGTAGGACGTCAGCATGCATTCTTGCAGTAATACCGTATGACAATGACTAATTTGCTAATAGCTATATTTGGCAGCTGTACAACAGGACATTATTGTTGGTATGGACAGATAGTAGTGCAGTAACATGGGCAACGACAAGCACAATGTATGCTCTTAACAAAGGCTAGAAAGTGGACATTTTTGTATCTACTTGCAAAGGGATGCTGGAAGAAGGGCATGTTCTTTAAACGTGATACATTACTGTGTGAAATGGAATGGATAGCAACCAGGTTCAGATGTGTCAGCTGCAGCTATGTCTTAACAGTGTCATTTGTAAGTCAAGAAGAATGTCTGAATGCATACTACAGGTATAAACATGGAGTCTGTTATGTCTTATCAACACTAAGCGGTTCTAAATGCAATTGCCTGTTGCAATTGTACTGAACTAATAGCTTGAATACGTCAAGCACCTATTCACATGTACTTAGAGCTTAACAGATGTCATACAGATTTAGCAAGCAGACAACAAAACAAGCATGTTTTTTTTGCAGGGAAAGCTCCACTACGACCGCCACATCATCCCCATACCACTTCCATTTATGTTCCCAGTCTGAAGTCACTGAAGCACAGAAAAGAAGTGATCAATAAAATTGCTTCTATAGGTAGTTGTGCTGAGTCACTGAAGATAATTACAGTGAGTGCTGATTAACTAACTCAGTGGCTGCACAACAATGAGGCAAAGGGAAAAATCAATGAGTGATGAAAGCATTTTTCAACTTTATTGACTCAGACTACTGGCAACCCCACAACTGGCATATGTACACATGTCAGGTGCCCTCCTTCAGAAAGTGAGCACCCAGTAATAAGCAAATGTTGTCACAGGCAAATAAGGAATGATAATGTGGTATTAAGCATTTGAAGGAAGTCCATGAAAATCAAGTCTTAAACAAATTTATCACACCTATGGCACCATGTATTTACAATCTGACAAGATGTACAAGCATGCTATTTTTTCCTGAAACTTTTATGATACCTTGGGGGAAAAGCCGATTGATAATCTAATGTTGGCATTTATTCCTCTGTTTTAATTCAGACTGTAACATATTTTTTAGCTATACTTAAACTTTGCAAAATCTGCAAAAGAAACTGCACTGTGAAATTGCATTTATAAGATGTCTTTACAGTATTTGTTCTGAGTAATGCAGAAAATATGCATGGTACCTGTAACATTGTTCTGCTCAAAGAATGCAGTAGTTGTTAATGTGTTCATGATGCATAAAAGATTGAATGACTTTAATGTAATTGCAGGGGGGAGTCATAAAGTAGTTGCTAGTCAGCAAACTCTTGAGTTTAAAGTTGTAAGAAGATTAAGGAACTAACAGTAATATTTGAAAATATGAGTTAATTACAACAGGCTCATAGAAAAAATATAAACTAAAACATTTTGAGCAAGAGTAAAAAAGTCAGTCATGTATTGTCCACATCTATGTAAGCTGCTGTCTACATTTGCTAGTCTAATATTCTTTGTTAGCTTCAGTATTCTTGAGATGAAATAATGTTAAGATATGTATTTAGTATTAGCTAGATGTTTTCTTTCTAGTATTGCAACTGTGTAATTAACAGTTTTTCTTTTTGTTGTGCAAATGCAATTACCTCTGTATATTTAATTTGTATAAGCACTAACTTCTTTATTTTTAAATACTTTATTATTTATTCACTTTTAAGATCTTGCGGTTAGCATTTATTTAATATTATTTATTTCAGAGGAGAGGGTATTATTTACCACTGAGGCTGTCAAGCTACTGGTATCCAACTCTGGCCACACTGCTGTGCACATTTCCATTTTGTGTTTATTATTATTTCTTTTTTGTCTATTAATTCAGAGTGGCATAGTAGCTCATTGATCCCTAGTCATATCTAGGGTAGTAACAGTGCAACCTTGCCAAGACAAAAGGTTGGGGTCATAGGATCATAACATGTACAAGGCAGCTTTACCAGAGGTCATGTATGCCTTGCTAATTACTACCTTCAGCTTCTAACACCCCTTTCAAGGATGGCGAGGCCTGTAAGTCCTGGAGTAAATTTAAAGGGTCTTATCCAGTTGTTCACTCTATGTTTGAAGGATAAACGGAATCTCATTGCTTGACTTGTAGAAGGAGCCCATTCACAGCAGAAGAAGGCACTGGATGATGAATCTATCCCTCCATCTAGTTTTATTTATTTCCTAATGTAGGTTGAGACCCCCTTGTTCTAGTGTTGGTTGCAATATTTGACTTATCATGAAGAAGGAGGTCAGTGATAGCAGGATAACTGAAGTCATAATAAGTGAGGTATAGACCACTCTCAGGAGCTTATATAACACTGAATACAGGAATGAGGATTCTGGTCTCTCATGATAGCTAATATGTTTGAAGCCAGAAAAAAATTGTTTGGAACCTCTGCCATTTTTCAAGTTTTTTGATATGTCTGGTAAGATAGATACCAAATGGTGCATTATATTCTACAGCGGTTCTGACCAGTGAAGAGTATAATGGAACAGTGACTGCTTTGGTTTTGTAAGAGATTCCTTTGGCAATTAGCTGGGAGATATACAAGGATTTCCTAACTACAGCTGCCTCAGCTGATAGTGGGGCTGTTATCAATGCAGTAGGTTGAAAGAGTTTGCTATTTCCTGAAGGGGGTGATAATGCACACACACCAGATGTTGACTCTTTAACACATTTTGAAGGGTATAAGTATCTTGGGTTGACTTGACAACTGTACCCAGCTTGCAATATTCAGCAAGTTTAGTTACCAGAGGTCAATGTTATCAGTTTTGAGGTCAGGGAAATAAATGCCAAACAGGAGGGTACCCAACACAGATCCGTGGGGGACACCTCACACATATACAATTCCCAGGGAAGGCTGGTAGAATTCTAACAGCCTTCCCTGCAAAGTGTGTGTGTGTGTGTGTGTGTGTGTGTGTGTGTGTGTGTGTGTGTGTGTGTGCGTGTGTGTGCGTGTGTGTGTGTGTGTGTGTGTGTGTGTGAGTGTGTGTGTGTGTGTGTGTGTGTGTGTGTGTGTGTGTGTGTGTGTGTGTGTGTGTGTGTGTGTAAAAGTAATAATTAGTTTGAAAGATAGCTACCATGGTAACGTCACAGAACATACTTATTTTCACACAGAGAGACAGAGACAGAGGGAGAAGGAGAGAGAGAGAGAGAGAGAGAGAGAGAGATAGAGTAATGCAGTTCATTGAAGATGTGGTGACCTGTCTGGCACTGGTGGGGTTTGAATCTCATCACTGTCAACCAAATGTCACACTGGATATGTGACAGACAGATCCATTCCACTGACCTCTAATAGGTCTGCTTGCCCCCAGAGGGAGGTTTGTCAAGTCACAACACTAGCACCTAACATGCTAAAGTAGTCAAAATGCAAACAAATCTGATTCATTGTCCAATTCAAAAAATACAACCTGGCCTCAAAAATATATGGGAATATTCACTGTGGCCCTGGGTATGGGCTTCCAAAATTTATCCTCAGATTAGGACTAAACACTAACCACTTACTAAGAGGAGTCTCTGCCCTAGCATCGGAGTCCCTTTCTCACCACTATCTGTGCTAGATATTTGACTACAGATGTCTTTTGCACACTTTTCAGACCACAACTGCTGGTAGTTCTCAAGAGTAGGAGTTTACCCACTCTATTTTATTTTTTGCATGACATATAATTAATACAGATTTTTTCACTTCAGTTTTGTTATTTTTCAGCATTTCTAACTCTGTTAAAACCTCTTTAGGTTTCTCCCTCATATTAGTTTCATTAAAATAATTCTGATGTCAGTGACCATTATAAAATTTTCCTTTTAAAGGCTCCCTTTACCCATATGCTTAACATCTTGTTGTAGTGCACCAACCACCATGTGATGTTTTACATCCCCACAAAACACCTTTCTCATTATTTTTACCATACCTTACAATTTTCACTTTTGGATATGTAGCCTGTTGCCTGAAAGTCTATAGCAGTCATGATGCCACCTGATTGCAGTAAGATTTTCCTATCCAAAAAAAAATCCTCTAGTCTTATACCTGATACTAAACCCATATGCATCTTTCTATTCCTTCTAATATAATAAACACAAAAACCAACATAATCCCCAAAAGTTTTGGGCAGGTCTAAATAATCTTCTCCACCCAGGCAAGTCCTCCACTCCTACACCGGTGGACCTATGTGATAAAAACCCAGAAGAGGTGGCCACTGCCTTTAACACTTTCTTTATCAATGTTATTAAATCCCTAGCTGACCAACAACCTGCCACCAACCCCCCTATAATAGGCTCCATCCTGAAGACTAAGCCATCCTTTAATCTCCAACCAGTTTCCACTTCCTTTATTCGATCCTTGTTAAAGAAATTAAAGCCAACCACAAACTCTGCAGACCTACTTCCAGACGAATATTTACAAAAAGCTGCAGAGGCTATAGCCTACCCCATCTCTATCTTAATCAATCGTACCATAACAGAATCCACTATCCCCTCTATATGGAAAATCTCCTATGTAATCCCTCTCCACAAAGGAGGCACATCGACTGACCTGTCAAATTATAGACCTATAGCCATATTGTCACCACTCGCCAAAATCATGGAAAAATGTATACACAAACAACTTGTCCACTACCTAACTGAGAGCAATCTTTTAACTAGTTCACAACATGGTTTCGGGCCCAAGCATAGTACTACCACCGCCCTCCTCTTTCACAGACATTATCAACCATAACAAGAATGACAAAAAAATATCATCAGCACTCTTTTTGGATCTATCAAAGGCCTTTGATATGGTCAACCACCAACTACTTCTTAATACCCTAAAAACTCTCTACCTAGATAACAAAACTCTTGATTGGTTCTATGCCTATCTCTCTGATAGGAAACAAGCTGTACTCTGGCATAACAAGCTCTCCACCCTCTTACCTAATTCCATACGGGTCCCCCAAGGTTCCATACTGGGACCACTTCTCTTTTCTATTTTTATTAATGATCTCTACAAAATTATTCCTGAGACCTCTTGTATTCAGTATGCCGACGACTCGACACTCATTTGCTCAGACATATCTCCAGTTAATCTACTATCTAAAACCCAAGACTATTTCACTGCAGTAGAAGAATGGCTGTTAGGATGCCATTTGATCCTCAATCCAAAGAAAACCAAGCTGCTACTCTTCCATCCTACCCATAAACCTACCCACATACCCTTTACTGTACAATCCAAGAACGGGACTATTATCTTGCCTGACCACAATACCAAACTACTAGGTGTTACCATCGACAACAACCTTAGATTTGATTTGCACATCAAACAAACTATTAAAACTGTGAATAAGAAACTGGGGTCCTTATATAGAATAAAATCCTTTCTGACTCCCATGGCAAAAGTGGCCATTGCCCGCTCACATCTTCTCTCTACCCTCCTATATGCCTCCCCCATACTCACTAACCTTAAAAAATCAGATCTAAATAAACTCACCTGTTGTTATAATCATATTGCTAGATTTGCTACAGGCATGCCCTATAAAACCCATCACTGTATTAACCTACTTAACCTTGGTTGGATTGAACTACCAAACCTACTCAAGCAGAACCAACTAACAGTAGCATTTAAAATTCTCAATCAACCTGACAACATTCCTGCACTGAGTAAGCTAATCACTCCCTACACAAATCTAAACAGTCTGTGCTCATCAAACAGGTTACTTGTACAAACGATCAAATCCTGTAATTTAGGTGGTGACTCTCTGTTTGCCAATGCCATTGGTAAAATATGGAACTCTCTTCCTCCTCAAATTACCAATGCCACCTCACAAAACAAATTCAAGAAAGGTCTACTCTACCATTTTAAAACCCAATGGCTGTGTCAATGCTCTAAACCAGACTAACCCCTCACTTCCTCTTTCTCCAAATCAATAATGGAGTACCTAAGGTATATAAAGTATGCTCATCTCTGAGTCTATCATTAATAAGGTGTTGTCTAAATGTTAATGTATATATTTGTATCTTCTCTTTCCTCTTATGTATTAATTATCAAAGTAGTGATATGTAGTCTGTTTATATTAATGTAACTTACTATCCATGTGGAGCTTTTCTCCCCGGGCCTCCGCTGAAAATGGACATGCATCCAGTCGGACTATCCCGGTCAACAAATGTAAAATAAATAAATAAATAAATAAATAATCAGAATTTAATCTTTTTATAGTTTCTGCTTCCTCTCCCGAGTATCACATTTCTTTTGCATTTTATGAAATCTCAGTGTTCTGTTCTACTCCATATCACTGACCCTGACTATGGCTCACAACCAAGGTCTGAATAGCATTGTGGGTGCTTTTGAAATGTACATTTCCATTAATTTCCTCTAATTAAGCTTTAACTTTGTCTTGTTCAAGTCCCTGCCTATAAAATACTGTACATTACAGACTAAACACCTGTACAGTGCCCAACACATCAATTATTTTTTTCCTCTAGCCTGAACTACAGTCTCCTTAATTGCCCATGAACTTTGCTTCATTTCAGTTTTTTTCTCATTGCTTTTTTAGCTGGCCTGTATCTGGTTCAATGTGGAGTCCATTTCCAGTACTGTATGTATTTTCATACATTTTGCCTGATAGCCCAGTAAGCCAACCATTTTTTCCCATTCTGCTGAAATCTTCTCCTCCCAAATATTTGCCTTCTGGTGCTGCTCTCATGAGAAACTCTTCAGCTTCTGTTTTTACTGTAGTCCCTGATCTTTTTTCTTTTCTTTCCACCCTTCTCATGATTTCATTTCTGCTGTGACCACCATTTGCTCTTCTTTAGGTTTTTCATCTTCAGAACTATCACTTGTCTGTGTTACTGTCATTATCTTTGTCTTCTTCCCAGTCCAGTCATGTCTGTGGTGAAGGCACATCTGATAGTGCTTGCAGTGATATGTCTGTGTCTGCTAAGGCACATCCGGTAGTGCTCACCGTGATATGTGGGTGTCTGCTAAGGCACATCCCATAGTGCTCACAGTGATATGTGGGTGTCTGCTAAGGTACATCCCATAGTTCTCACAGTGATATGTGGGTGTCATCTAAGTCACATCTCATGGTGCTCACCGTGATATGTGGGTGTCTGCTAAGGCACATCCCATAGTGCTCACCGTGATATGTGGGTGTCTGCTAAGGCACATCCCATAGTGCTCACAGTGATATGTGGGTGTCTGCTAAGGCACATCCCATAGTACTCACAGTGATATGTGGGTGTCTGCTAAGGCACATCCCATAGTGCTCACAGTGATATGTGGGTGTCTGCTAAGGCACATCCCATAGTGCTCACAGTGATATGTGGGTGTCTGCTAAGGCACATCCCATAGTACTCACAGTGATATGTGGGTGTCTGCTAAGGCACATCCCATAGTGCTCACAGTGATATGTGGGTGTCTGCTAAGGCACATCCCATAGTACTCACAGTGATATGTGGGTGTCTGCTAAGGTACATCCCATAGTTCTCACAGTGATATGTGGGTGTCATCTAAGTCACATCTCATGGTGCTCACCGTGATATGTGGGTGTCTGCTAAGGCACATCCCATAGTGCTCACAGTGATATGTGGGTGTCTGCTAAGGTACATCCCATAGTTCTCACAGTGATATGTGGGTGTCATCTAAGTCACATCTCATGGTGCTCACCGTGATATGTGGGTGTCTGCTAAGGCACATCCCATAGTACTCACAGTGATATGTGGGTGTCTGCTAAGGTACATCCCATAGTTCTCACAGTGATATGTGGGTGTCTGCTAAGGCACATCTTATGGTGCTCATAGTGATATGTGGGTGTCTGCTAAGGCACATTCCATTGTGCTCACAGTGATATGTGGGTGTCTGTTAAGGCACATCTGATGGTGCTCACAGTGATATGTGGGAGTCTGCTAAGGCACATCTCATGGTGCTCACAGTGATATGTGGGTGTCTGCTAAGGCACATCTCATGGTGCTCACAGTGATATGTGGGTGTCTGCTAAGGCACATCCCATAGTGCTCACAGTGATATGTGGGTGTCTGCTAAGGCACATCCCATTGTGCTCACTGTGATATGTGGGTGTCTGTTAAGGCACATCTGATGGTGCTCACAGTGATATGTGGGTGCCTGCTAAGGCACATCTCATGGTGCTCACAGTGATATGTGGGTGTCTGCTAAGGCACATCCCATAGTGCTCACAGTGATATGTGGGTGTCTGCTAAGGCACATCCCATAGGGCTCACAGTGATATGTGGGTGCCTGCTAAGGCACATCCCAAAGTGATAGCAGTGATATGTGGGTGTCTGCTAAGGCACATCTCATGGTGCTCACAGTGATATGTGGGTGTCTGCTAAGGCACATCCATAGTGCTCACAGTGATATGTGGGTGTCTGCTAAGGCACATCTTATGGTGCTCACAGTGATATGTGGGTGTCTGCTAAGGCACATCCCATAGTGCTCACAGTGATATGTGGGTGTCTGCTAAGGCACATCCCATAGGGCTCACAGTGATATGTGGGTGCCTGCTAAGGCACATCCCAAAGTGATAGCAGTGATATGTGGGTGTCTGCTAAGGCACATCTCATGGTGCTCACAGTGATATGTGGGTGTCTGCTAAGGCACATCCATAGTGCTCACAGTGATATGTGGGTGTCTGCTAAGGCACATCTTATGGTGCTCACAGTGATATGTGGGTGTCTGCTAAGGCACATCCCAAAGTGCTAGCAGTGATATGTGCGTGTCTCCTCATCTTTCTGATTCAACTTCATGTGAACCTTCAATAGTTTTAATTCTCTTTATCCTAGTACAGTGAAGTCCTGCTCTGCCCAGTTTTGTCAGATGTTCCTCTTTATGCCACAAGCACTGGTTGCATTACTATCAGCTGTCTCCTGTACCTGTTGCCATGTTTTACCCAACTTTGTGTATGTGCAGCAAAGTGCCAAGACATTTTTTTTTGTGTCTTCCTATTCCTGCTTGCAACAATATTATTGATGTTCACTGGGTGTCCAATTAAATTTCCACCTAGATGTTTCTCTGTGTTACTATTCGTGCCAGATTTTTAAAAGATGCTGAGTAATTAAAGGCTTTTCCCCCTGACATTGTTTTCTTCCTTTACTTTTTATGTCACTTCCTATTTTATAAGCTCTAATTCATTTAGAACCTATGACTAATCTCCCCATGAATTTTGTACTTTTTATGGACATGTTCCTTTTGAGAGCTGTATGACCCCTCAAGAGGCCTCCTTCTCTCACGGAATGTTTCTGATTGGACTCCTTACAGATAACTTACCATCCATTCTTGAGGTTCTTTCAGTCTCCAGAAAATGCCTGACTCACAGTTACAAATGGCACCCCCCCTTGAGTCACCATTCTAAGGGTCCATCTGTCTCCTTTTCCTGTAGGTGTTTATATGACAAACAAAACCAAGCACAGCAAAACTGAACAACCAAGCTGGTAGAAAATCCAAGACACGAAAATGAAATGACCCAGTCAGTCCACCACAGCAATAAAACTTTAATGAACACAGAAGGATAAGCACTTTTGAGTAAAATAAAACAAAGCGAAATGCAGCTGAAATCCACGGATAGTTTAATCACGAAAAACACTGAGCGCTGAGCGCTTTCACCAACAAACATGCAGGTTTCATCAGAGTGATAATACAATCTATCCGTGGATTTCAGCTGCATTTCGCTTTGTTTTATTTACCAGTTTTAACTTCCGTCGTTTTTTTCGTGGTTACTGTGGTGATCTGCAACTGGGGTTAGCGGTGGTTAATCCACTTCGATTTTGTAATAAACTAATTGTTTGGATTGAGTAAACGAACTGTCATTACGATGGAGCAGTTGTTGCAGCAGCAATTGAAGATAACGCAGCGTATGTTAGCTGTTCTTAAAGAACAAAATGGAGTGGAGGTACTTGATAAAAGTACTACAAGAGACGTCAACTTTAACATTTCTTTATCTGATAGTGAGGAACGTATTCTCACATTACACTCGACGCCGGGTACGTCGAGAAGCCACCCAACAGCCAGGCATTGTCGGAGGGATTCTATTGGCGTAGATGGAGAACGTACCATAGTAGGAAACAACGGGCACGTCATCTCAAAGCCGAATTCTGCTTCCAACGCTGGTGAGGGAACTAATGGCGTCAGTAGACATGGAAATAGGGTGTATGAAATTCAGGAATTGCTTTCTGCACCGAAATTTGATCAAAGATTTAACGCCCAGGACTTGGGATCTATGAGTAAGCAGCTCACTGATTTTGAGTACACCTTAAAAAAGTATAAAACACTACAAATGGACAACGCGTACCTAGAAAGGTCGTTGGAGTTGAACCAGGTACCAAAGGGGCTGAGGGTTTTTAAGGTACCATTTGGATTCGAAAAAGACAGTGAGTGTTTTGATGAATTAATTAAATTGTTTGATAATACAGGAAAACAGTTAGTTAAATTGATTATTAAAAATAATAAATACAAACTGACTAAACTAAGTGAAAGTCTAACTATTTTGGACAAAAGTATTAAGAATGACATGTTATATGAGCATAGTAGATACAAAATTGACAACATATTACAGGAAATGAATAGATATGTTAGTAATGGGCTTGACCACAAAAATGAGAAAATCAACAGGGACTCGAATGATTACCTTAATAATTGTGCATACGCTCACTTTAAAGATTATAAAAGAGTTTGTGGTATACAAACAAGGAATGTCTCAAATGTTTCAAACATTAGAACAAATTACAGGGATGCTGTTTTATATGATAAGCACGTGCAGACGCCAAATATGGAGTTTGGAAATCATGACAACTCGGAAGAACATTTTTTAGAAGAACCAACTTTGCGCAGATCAGAACGCTTGAAAGAGCGTTATCAAGATCAAGAGCAGCGTCGCAATTACCATCAGAACAGTTACCAAAACAGCAACCGAGGGAGATTCAAGTCAGTACACCATTATTATTAACTTTTCAACCCCTGGTTGCTGATTTTGTTGAATTTAAGAATTTTTTGGACACTACTAGTTGTGGTTCTTTTATTGTAGATAATAATGTACATACAAGTAACACTGGATGCTACTAACAGTAGCATATTTAATCAAATTGATGTTTTCTTGTTAGGCATTGATGGTAGGAAAAACAATGAGAACATTTCTGAAAATGATGCACATAACAATATAAGGAATTATGTACAATCTGATATATTGCCTGATATAGGCACTAGCATAATTGATAAAAATGTACTAGATGTTGGATTGTTTTCGAACGAACCAGATACTGCTCTGTTAAGCCCTAACGATGAGTTGAATTGCACAATAATTACCGAAGGTGGTTTTTCGGTTTATAATTATACAGATAAATGTATGCAAGGTGACTACTTATCATTATTTAAGAAGGGCTTCAAATTTGTTCCCCATTTTAAACCAGATTTGGGTAAAATTTTGTTAAATCTAAAGGTATATATTAGATTATTGAATTTGAAGATGTATTTTAAGGGAAGAAAAGAAATAATCGATTGTAACAGGAAGTTTACCTTAAAGAGATCAAGCACTTTTATTCCCCCAAATAACCCTATAATACATTTGTTTGAGATGTTTTGTGAAGTACAAATAAGGAAAAAATGGAAAGAAGGTTACTATACAAGTGACAACCTTACTATTCCTGAAAGATTTTGTTTAAAGGAGATCAGTACATCTAACAAGTATAGGGTTATGAAACCAGACAAAGGGGGAGGTGTTGTTATTATGAACAACATAGATTACACAAATAAAATGACTGATATGTTGAATGATGAGAACACATACACTATTATATCAAATTATGACATTGCAAAGGCATATACAAAAATTGACTGGCAACTTTATGAATTGCGGTTAGATGGTACAATATCTGAGGAGGAATATAACTATTTATTGGTTGAATTTCCGGTGACACCTTCCATATTCGGAATTCCGAAGATACATAAAGAAATTTCAAACCCACCATTTAGACCGATCAGATTCTGCCAAGTATTCTAAGTTAGAAGCAATTGCACATTATATTGATATTAATTGTGGTGAATTGACTGAGAATATACAACACATAATAAAAGATTCTTGGCATCGTTTGGAGAAACTTAAAGAATATAATAAGACTAATTTAAACAATATTTTTATTGTGACAATTGACGTAGTCAACTTGTTTTCTGTTATTCCTTTAAAAGAAGGGTTGGAACTATTTGAAGGTAGCTTGGAGTTTTATGGTAAAATGCACATAGTTAAGCGGAAAATTATGATTGAAATGATGGAAATGGTTTTAGATAACAATTTTTTTAAGCATGGAGGTGAGTGTTACAAACAATGTTCAGGGGTAGCTATGGGGGCAAGGTGTGCCCCCATTTATGCTAATTTAGTCCTTGCTATGTGGGAGAAAAAATATGTTCTTGATAGTGCTTTTTGGTCCAATATTGATTTGTATTTAAGATTTCTTGACGACATATTGCTGTTTTGGACTGGTAGTCAGGACGAAATAGATGAATTTATAGATTATCTTAACAAGACTACATCATTTCTTAAATTCACATATAATATTGATAAAGAAAGTGCTGAATATTTGGATATTAAAATATACAAAAAGGGTAGCGAAATAGAGTCAAACATTTTTAGGAAAAAAACATTTTCAAACTCATATTTGCATTATCAAAGTTGCCATCCGGCCTTTCAGAAACGAAATCTAGTTAAGGGGCAGATGGTAAGATTGTCAAGGATGATTAGTGAAGATAACAAATTTGAGTATGAAATGAATTACTTAATGGAAATGTTGATTGAAAGAGGTTACCCCAACAATTTGTTGTTGAATATAAAGGAAGAGGTGATAAGTAAGAGAAAAACTGAGTACCCACCCATAATAAAATTTGGTTTAGTAAATAAGAATGTAAAAATTGACAAAACCAACTCAAAAGCGACTGCTATGATACTACCTTATAGTAATAGTTCACTTGTTGTGAAAAACATAGTTGAAGAAACGTGGGAAAAAGTATTTTCCAACCAGAGTGAAATTTTGCAAGAAATAGGTCTTAAACCTACGATAGTTTATAGTAGGGGAAAAAATTTAAAAGATTACTTTGAAAGTGAAACTCGATACAAAAATTCAAATATGAAAAAATGCGGTTTCTGTAAAATATGTAGATTTATTAGAGATGGACCATATGTTACTATAAAAGGGTACAATCGCACTATCAGATGCCCTGGGCATGTTAATTGTAACACCAAACTGGTTGTCTATATAGCTACATGTTTATCATGTCCAGCATATTACATTGGGAAGACAATTAGGAAGCTTAAAGAGAGAATTGCAGAACACAATAGAGACATTAAAAATAAAAAATCAACAAACTCGCTTTATGTGCATAGTACAACATGTACAAATTTTAAGAAATTTATCTTTTTTGTAATAGATAGATTACCCCAAAATATTTCTAAAGAAGGGGATATTAATGCATTGCTTGAATTAAAGGAATGTTTATGGCAGTTACGATTGAATGCCAGTTGTAAACCAGGAATTAATGAGCATATATCTATTACTAGTAAGTTAAAATTAAATTTACACAATATATAATATGTATATAAAAATAATTTTTTATAGAGTTTTTAGAAATCTTATTGTATTAACTGTTAATGTTGTGCATATTATTTATACTATTTACACATTTATTTATTTAAAATTAACATCAACTGTCATTCTAACACATATTTTTTAACATAAATTTTAGTAAATATTTATGAAAGTTTTTAGTATTAAATTATTAAATTATTAGCTTATTAAAAGTTTTAGTAAGTTTGTATTTATATTTATATACATTTTAGTCAATTAATTGTATAATTCCTGCTATTGACATCATGATTTGTTTGGTCAAAACTGAAGTAGTTGATGCATTTTACACTCTATATACTAAAAGTGTGGTTACTTTTGTCTGGTTGACTTTAAATTATAATTAGTTGCAATGAGTTTTGATATTTTAATTGATTAATTGTTTTTAAGTGAAGTACATAAGACAAGCTGCTCCATTGTATTATCACTCTGATGAAACCTGCATGTTTGTTGGTGAAAGCGCTCAGCGCTCAGTGTTTTTCGTGATTAAACTATCCGTGGATTTCAGCTGCATTTCGCTTTGTTTTATTTACCACTTTTGAGTAAAACACTCTTTTTCAAATCCTGAGATGTTTTTACAGCCTTGTCTTGCCAATCTTTCTTTCTCAAGTTTGGACTTTTTTGGTTTGGCAAGACTTTAGCCACAGCACAGAGCATTTTTTCTTGTTATTTCTTTTTCAAATCCATATATATAGAAACGTCCAATAGCACTATAAAAGATAACACAACCAATAAAAAATTACTAAAATTCACACCCCTAAAATCATCCAGTCAGCATAATCTTCTGGGTTTACGCAACTTTAATATAGGTTTGAGTGGTAATACACTACTGCGTCCTGGAGCTCGATTGGTTTGCAAATCTGCTATCCAATCAACCTCTGTCTGTTCAGTGTGTAATGAAATGTTGCCACCCCTTCTTGAAAGCAATCATATTTGCAAGACCATGAACTTAAACCTGTGATTTCTACACACTTTTACATGTTGTGCTAAAGCATTACGTTCTCTTATAGCTTTTATATCTCTAAAATGTTGCAAAATCTGCTCCTTAAACATGCGATTGGTTTTGCCAATGTAAAAAAATGACAAGTCTTGGAACTTGGCTAAATAGACCAGATTTCTGGTTCTACAGTTAGCAAAACCACAAGAAATGGGTTTGTTCTTAGCATGCAGTTGTAACCTCTGTATTCACCACAACAATCAAAACACTTCGAGAACAACGAAACTTGTAAAAACACAAACATCTGCTAATTATCCTCCTGCTTGTTGCAGTGAAAGAGACTGTGTCTGTTCCTCACACTCTCTCATACATCATTGGTATTTATGCACTTTTTATCAGGGGGCTTTCACATCTAATTCTTCTGAGACACCACATCAAGAATTTTATTAAGTTTAAATTGTGATTTTAATAACCCCTGTCAGAAGTTAAATATGTGGAGTGTGATATATGGCTCTGTTCAACTACCCAAAGATAAATTATCTAAATCTCGGATCTGATGATCACATGACCACAGGGGCTATGGTATCTTGGATCACACCACTGGTACTAAAACAGATTAATATAAAAACAGGAACAAAAATATGTAATCACAAACTCACTGAGTAGCTTGGCCTCAAGAGCATACAGGAAATATTGCACTATTGCCCTTGGTATAGGCCTGCAGCATCTACCCCCCAAGAATAAGCTTCACACAAGACACCTCACCAAGCAGAATGTTTTGCCTAGCTTCCTAGGCCCCAACAGCTTCTCAATACTTTCCTTTTGTGTTTCAGTGCCTTCCAGTGCTGACTTGCCCACAGTAACTCTACTTTGAATAAACACTTGCAAACACAAACATGCATGCGTGCGCACACACACACACACACACACACACACACACACACACACACACACACACACACACACGTGTGCACTCACGTTGATTTCTTTTGCGTTTTATGTTTCCATAAGCCAGCCCCAACCTTCCTCAGATTCTGTAATTTTATTGGCGATCAGTCAAGTGATTAAAGCACATCCCCAATTACTGGGGAGTGTCTACATTACAGTAAGAAACCCTTTCTCCTGGAGTGAGCGAGCTGGCAAAGCTGCTGTTTCCCACCATCACTTGCTGGCTCCTCTAGAGCTCAAGAAGTTAGATAGTTAAGGGCTGTTTGGGTCATAGTAAGGGCTCCATCCCTCAGTGCCAAGGAGATGATATGTGCATGCTTTAATTTGTTAGGAAAGCTAGTAATATTCTGCAACACTATAGCCTCGTGCTCTGACCCAAAGTAGTTAACTGTCACACCTAGGATTACCTGCCTGGGAAACTCACAGTTACTGTTTCTGTCATGATAAACCAAATGTTCATAACTATAAATGGTAGTGTGTAGTAGTGCAGTCTGGCCAGTGACAGGTATTTATTGTCACAGTTTATCTATAAATACACCCTTATCATTTAATAAATAAATGGATAATCATTAACTAGATATTCTCTACTTTGGAGATAACGAGTTAATAAATAAAGTTAACAGTTAAATATGCGCAGAACTACAAATCTGCACACTGAATACAAAAAACAATTATGTTGACTTTATAGATTACAAGAAAGAAAAAAAAACCTCTGTCTACAGCCAAACATTCTCCTAGCTAAGTCTTCACTGGAAGGATTACTGAGCACTAATCTGCACTGGCTGAATTTCCTGAAGACTTCATAGGCAAAATCACCATTGTAGTAAACAAATTCATAAGTCTGTACACAAGCTGCAGGGGTAGTTCTCCCTGACTATCTGTTTTGTGCAGCTATTTGGCTTCTGCCTTCCCCATACAGAAGCAACAGATGTGATTAAGCAGATTGGATATTTACCTAATAAAGAGTTTGTTGCCCTGCTTTTGCCTAGCCATCACCTTACAGAATTTTCTAATTGTAGTTTTGCAATTTTTAGCTTCTTTGCCTAGGAACAGTTACATATCCCGTAATCACAAGGCAGAATGATTACAGTTTCTCCTTCATGTGTCTGCTGTGCTTTCAAATCTTATTTATAATTGCTGTATTTCTCAGCAGGAAGCAATTACAAACTTCACTTATAAACTCGGTGTACTTTTTATACAGTTCATCAAAAAAAAATGTCAGAAGTTCTCACATCTTTTCATGCCACTGAACATCCACAATGCAGATTCAGTCATATGTCTTTTAGTTTCCCTGCTGCAGGCTTTTTTGCAGTACTTTTTTTCTGCATGCAGCTGACCATTAGTTGTCTCTGGCACCTGTTCTCATTTGCTGGATTTACCTACTTCTCGTTTAACTACCCTGGGCATCCTACTTAAGGATTGGAGCCAGTAAGGAGATTGTGATGTTTTGGTACAGTGTCATACTGCTCCCAGGGGGTAATCTACTTAATCCCCATTCCTGCATGCACCCAGCAATGTTCTACAGTATGCCCTGTTCATGAATGTAAAAGTAGGGGATTCCTGTTAATTCTGTAAGAAACAAAGCTGTCTAAAACATGTTTACCACTTTACGAATGGTTTGTGTGTTCATAGAGGAATATTACTCCCCTGGAGGGCCATTTTAAGCCAAAGTAATAACCTGAGGTCAGGTTCAAACACTGTATTTTAGGCTTATAAGGCAAAGACCGTAATCATTAGGCCAAACCTACCTTGGGTCATATGGACTAATATTCTGGGCTT
Source organism: Protopterus annectens (assembly GCF_019279795.1). Lineage (NCBI taxonomy): Eukaryota > Metazoa > Chordata > Ceratodontiformes > Protopteridae > Protopterus > Protopterus annectens. Next base: position 1,253,665,172 of record NC_056727.1, read on the forward strand.
TATCCCTAACAGAAAACTGTCTAAATAACAATTATTTGATGTCTCAATGATGCTGATTAAAAAATTCTTTCTCTCTTGTCCAGCTACTTCTTGCATGAATTCTGCACTCAACTGTATGGAACCGATGAAATTAATTTTATATTTTCTTTTCAGTGCAAGTAAATAAAATAGTGAGCATTATTCACTATTACACTTTATAATAGTGGCAACACAGTAGTGCAGTTGATACCATTGTAACCTCACAGCAAGAGGTTCCCTGGTTTAATTCTTGGCTGGTGTGCCTTCTGTGTGAGGTTTGCATATTTTCCCTGTGTTTGCATGGGTTCCCTCTGGATGCTCCATTTTCTTTCAACATTCCAGAAATTTGCAGTAGGTGGATTGGACACTCTTAATTACCCATAGGTGTGAGTGTGTGGTATGGAAGAGCAACGCAGCAGGGCTAGCCATCTATCAATGTAAACCTTGGTTCTAGATGATTGTCACTGCTGAAGTGATACCCTGACCCAATTTACAAAATTGAGAACAAGGGGTTGTGGATGGATGGATTCACTATTTTATCTTCTAATAATTACTGTACAGACTATCTTTTCTGTATTATGTATACTGATAATGTATCATTGCTTTTTGTTGTACCATAACTGTAAATGCCTTTTACATTAAATAAGTAAGTTCAATACTGTGCAGTTTGTTTAATCATTGTATATGTGTTGTTGTTGCCTTGTGGCTCATGTCATAACTGAAAACAGTCATTGGACCAGCTCACCTACACTGCTAACCAACTGAATAAAGTTAGAGATAGCTATCTTAAACACTGTTAACAGAAAGCAAAGACAGTTGAGTATTACACATTGGCTGCCTGCTGTTTAGTGTCTGCATACCCTCATTGTTTCTGTTCGGGTTTTCACTAGCTGCTCTGGTTTTCTCTCACATTCCAAAGATGTGCTGTAGATGAATAAGCGATCCTCTAAATGTCCTACAGCTTGCCATTTGAGAATGAGTGTGCTTGGGCATCCTGCTATGTGTTTATGCTCCATTTAGTATGTGTTTTTGTACCTTACTTCAACTGATCGTCAGAATAGGCCCTGGGTCCCCTGTAGTTCTGCACCTGGTTAAAGGGGAAACTGGAAAATAAATGAATGACTTAAATAAGAGAAATATAACTTTTTATATTTTTATTTATGCTTTATTGACTGAGTTGGCCCTATTGGGCAGAGCCCAGGAAAGAAAAGAGCAAACAAGAGGCAAATCATACAAACTTACAGTAAAACATAGATACATTGAAAATGCAGCAGCAATTAAAACAAAAACAGTAGCAGTCGTTTATTAATTTGATTATTAGCTCACAAGTATAGAGCTGCTTCATATTATTCACATAATATAAACTTGCAGTTGGTGAATGTTTTATGTTTGTTAGTGTTAATCTTCTAAAGCTAAATGTACTTATGCTACGATGCTAAACTGTTTCAAGAACTGCATTCATATGACAAGCTTGGCAAAAAGAAGAAACACCAACTTTGGGGCAAAGATGACAGTAAATTCAAACTGTTTCAGATGTGATACATATTGCAGGAAATATGCATCCTCTGAATCAACAAGATGGCAGACAAATCTGGTCTCCACTCAGAAGGTAAGCAGTGCTTCTGAAGTTCTCTTCTGTTTCAGCCCAACAGGAACATTATTCACAAAAAGTATACTTTTTAAAGTGGCACCTATACCACGTTATTTTGTTGTTTTGCTGTTGTGTCTATATGCAAAATCCAGGTCTGCTTTAGCAAATCAATTTCATTGTAGGAATATGGTTTAGATCCTTAGATTGGGCAATTCTAGTGCTGTTTGTTTTGCAATTGTGTAACAGATCCATCAGGGATGGATAGGAGAATGCCATGTGGGTTAGGCATAGATCACCCCTCAGTAGTCTGTAGGAGACTGAGTACAAGAACAGGGCATTGAGGCAGTCTGCAGAAGACATATTAACTATGCCCTGTATTTTTTAGTGAGAAACCTTGGTAGCTGCTCCAGCTGTTACAAATTCCTGTTCGGAAGCATGCCAAAGGATGCATTGTACTCGATTATTATTCTGACGAGGGCTGAGTATAGTGGGATTATGATCTGCTTAGATCTGGATATCATACCCTTACTAGTAAGTTATGCCATATAGAAATATTTATTCACTAACATGGACAATTGGTGACCAAAGTTCATATTACTGTCAATAATTTGAGTTCCCAGCTCCCTTACCACTGGGCAATGCTGTAATTAGCAGGGGTAGTTGTCTTCCCAAATGGTATAATTATGCTTTTTTGCACTGAGTTTTAGGCCAGAGTTTTGCACCAGTTATTTGCCTGTCAGACCCTCCTGGAGGATATCTACATCTTTGGGAGACTCAGTGCTTACACCCAGCTTACAGTCATCAGCAAATCTGGTCAACCAAAGGCCCTGTACATTTGTCTTGACTTCAGAGAGTGTATTCCCAACAGGAGAGGACCCAGTACTGAGCCATGTGGGCCTCTTGATGGAGGTGGATACCGTACCCTAACTTTGCGTGTCCTATCTGTTAGCCATTTGGCTATCCATCGGGTGACATAGGGATTTATGCCTAAATCTGTGAGTTTGTCTATAATATCCAAGTGGGGTATTGTGTAAAATGTCTTTGCCATTTCAAGGTGGGTACTATGCACCATTTTCCCCTTGTCCATAGTTCTAGTGACCTTTTTGAAGAAGTCCATGAAGTTTATTAGGCATAACCTGCCCTTGACAAAACCAAAGTGGGGTAGAGCCAGTGTTTGAAGATTTCCTATGTCTTAGTTTATCAGGTCCACAATAATTATTCCCATGGCCTTGCATATTAGACTACTCAAACTTATGGGTCTGTAGTTCTCTGGGTCTGTTGCTGGTCCCCCTTTGTGCTGAAAGATGACCACTGCAGTCCTCCATTCCCTTGGGATGAAGCCTCTCTAGAGGCTGTGGTTGAATAGAGATTCTAGTGGGTCTGACAGGCCATGTTTCAAGTTATTTAGGGGCATCCTGGGATATTATCAGGATCCACTGATGTAGTGCTTTTAGCTCTGGAGAGTGCAGTGAGGAAGAAGAAATTGGAGATAAATTTATTGACAAGAAAATTTGCTATACCCCCAGTTTGGTATAGGAAGTTCCATTTACTATTAGTTCGGCACAGTGTTGGGTCTTCCCTTTAAGGTTGCATACATAACTGAAAAATACCTTATGGTTATCCTTAGCCTGGGAAGCTATCTATGCCTCAAAGTTGGCTTTGGTGGACTTGACCAGTCCCCTGAATTGCTTGTTGAGACTGGTGAGGGAGTCTTTTTGTCTTTTTCACATAGCCCTTTCCATTTTTGGACAGGATTTTCTTTATTTTATTGTACAACCTATTTATACTAAGGGTCCACCAAAAGGACTTGTTTTTGGAGTTTGTCCAAAGTTTATTTTGGTTTCGTACTGCTGTTGCTATGCAGTTATTTACATGCTTGTACAGGGTTTCAGTAAACACTTCTGCATAGGCTACTGTGTTCTCTGAGTTTGTGGGAAAGCCTGGGATTTAGCTATGCCTTCACTTAATAGGAGGTAGTTAACCCTGGAAAAGTTCTTAAAGGCTGTTGGGTTTGCTGGGAGTTCAGCCTTTATATTTATGTGCATCACCATCTATGTCTGACTTTTATAACCAACCTTTGTAATTATGTTGCAACACCATTTGTAACCCCCCCTTATAATACTGCTATATCACCATCTGTGATGCCCCTTATAATAGTGCTACATCACCATCTGTAACCCCCCCTTATAATAGTGCTGCATCATCATTTGTGACCCCCCTTATAATAGTGCAACATCCATCTGTAACCCCCCTTATAATAGTGCTACATCACCATCTGTGACCCCCCCTTATACTAGTGCTATATCCATCTGTAACCCCCCTTATAATAGTGCTACATTGCCATCAGTAATCCTCCCTTATAATAGTGCTACATCCATCTGTACCCTCCCTTATAATAGTGCTACATCACCATATGTAACCCTCCTTGTAACAGTGCTGCTTTGCGGTATGTGACCACCTTGTAACACTACTGCTTCCCCATCTATGACCCTCCCCTTTATAGCAATACTGCATTGCCATCTGTGACTACCCCTTTTATCTGTGGTATATCTCTATCTGTGATCCCTTTGTAACAGTGCTGTATCACCATCTGTGATTCTTCCTTTGTAACCGTACTGCATCACCATCTGTGGTCCCAGTGTAACAGTGTTGTTTCACCATCTGTAACCCCCCATAACAATCCTGGATTACAGTCTGTGACCTCCTTTATAACAGTATTGCATCACCATCTTCGCTCCCCCTTTCTAACAGTGTGAACCTCTTTTGTAATAGCATTGCATCACCGTCTGTGATTCTCCTTAATAATTTAGAAATTATGCTGCCTTACCATCTGTGACCCTCTACTGTTGTGTTGCATCACCATCTGTGACCCACCTTTGTAGCAGTGATGCATCACCATTTTATAACTTTTTCATGCTGTAAAAACTTATTTAGAGGTGCTGTACCTCAAATTAGGATTTTTGCCACTGGCAAGGATTAATTCCTAGCATTATATTTTGTGATATCATTATATGTTAAACCTTTTTGTAGTAGTTCTTATTAATATTTGGGGTCTATATTAGATCACCAAATGCTTAAAAAAGTGAACGGTGATTGATCGAACCTATGTAAGCGAAAGCTTACAATCTCGAACTGTCAGAACAGCGATTTTTTTCCCAAACACATACACAGAACACAAGCACATCAAACAAGCAGCAATCCACACACATACACTTAAAATCTGACACCTAACCCTACACTAAACTATACTCACACCACTAACTATCCACTTACCTTAACCCAAACCCAAACCCTAAGGTCCGTCATTATCGCACACTCACCTCACCCGCTCCCTAACCCTAACTCACCTAACCCGCCCTAACCCTCACGTCCACACAATCGCATACATACCTAACCCGCGCCCTAACCCTAACTCACCTAACCCGCCCTAACACTCACATCCACACAATTGCACACTTACCTGAACCCGACCCGTAACTTTCTACCACAGCACTGAAAATACCGAAGCAGCAGAAACGGACAACCGAATTCTTTCCCTAGGAAAAAATTCAGGTTTCTGTTGCTTCTATATTTTAAGCTTTCCACTTACATAAGTTTGATCAATCACCGTGCGCTTTTTTAAGCTTTCGCTGATCTAATATAGACCCAATATTTGCAATATTTGCATATCTTCATGTGTATGAAAATAATTTGAGATATGTTATTGAATTACATCATTTGAGACAAAATGAAGATGACCAAGTAACAGCGGTAACTGCCATCTTTCTGTTATAGTTTGAGATATAATGGGTTTTGTTTGCAAGTATTTAAAAAAACATACCTAAATTTTCTTTATTTATGTTTAAAACCAAGTGTGTATACATGACTTGCAGGGAAATACTTTGCTGCTTATTTTATGAGTCTAGCTGGAAAGGTTATTAAGATACATCTGTCTGGAAATAATCTGCATTGTAACAAAAATATAATTTTGTTTCTATAATCATAATTAAATTATTAAACATAAAAATATAAAAACAAGATTACACTTTTTTTGAGTTTTGAAATCAATATTGCCTTAGAGTTGAGTTTCCACATATAGCTTTGTAGTTAGAAGATTTTTTTGTACAATCACTTTTAGTTTCTGTAATATTACCAGTCATTTGAAATATGATTTTATAAATTTGTTTTCACAAATATATTCCCATTGATGTATTTAGACACCAAAGTATGTAATTAGCTAGTGCTGCCTAAAAACATGCCTTTCTAAAGATAAAATGATCAGGTCAAGTAATTTGTATCATCTTCCCCTTGCAATTTGTTTGGCCAGTAGCAAAGGAGGTGGTCATTGAGGGAATCAGACAGGATGCTGCTGGGAGTTGGGAGGGAACCCACAGAAACAAAGGGGGAGAACATGCAAACTCTACACAGGCACTGTACAGAGGTCAGGATCAAACCTTGTAGCTTGTGCATTGGAGGTGAAGAGCTTAAATATTATGGCAGCTGTGTCCAACTCTGCAGATTATGAACAACACGGTGTAAAATCTGTAGACTAATGCCGAATATTGCAAAAAGCAACCTCAAAAAAGTCATTTATTTTTGCTTCTGAAAAATGGAGACGTAATAGATATATATATATATATATATATATAAACTAAGAACTGAACTTCGTGACAATAAAAGCATTCAAAAAAATAGTAAATCACACCAACAACTCTTGTAGAACTTTAGCGCTTTCGTCTTATTTATTATCAAGACTTCTTCAGAAAGACATGTTTCATAAGTATGAGCAACCATTTTCACTTCCTTTATATACATTAGTTCTAGCAGGCCATTTAAATTAACAACAGTTCCTTTCCAATAGTAAAGTGTGAACAAGCAGGGTGCTGTGTGCATTTTCATTAACATTACAATCGCAGTTACATAAGGTAAATTAGTCAGACAGTAATAGCCTTGTGGTGCCGTGTGCATACTAAAAGGGATTGTGTGCAAAAAGGGATCGTGTGCAAAAAAGGGGACTGTGTGCAAAAAGGGATTGTGTGCAAAAAAAAAAAAAAATTGTTGCTTATACTTATGAAACTTGTCTTTCTGAAGAAGTCTTGATAATAAATAAGACGAAAGCGCTAAAGTTCTACAAGAGTTGTTGGTGTGATTTACTATTTTTTTGAATGCTTTTATTGTCACGAAGTTCAGTTCTTAGTTAAAATTTCTTCTCTTTGCTCAAAATTATTTTGAGTGCGGTTAATTTTAGTAGTTTTATATATATATATATATATATATATATATATATATATATATATATATATATATAAATAATTCCTCTTTCTTTAAATGATTGGTGCCACAAATATGTTGGTCATGTAGTTTGGCTTCTTGTACACTAGACAATTTCAAAATCTTGTGTAACAGGGAGGAAACAGAAAATCTTGTGACGGAGTAAGTCAAGCCTGAAAACAGGATCAAACCTCTAAAATTAACTACAATATGGGACAGGGTAAATTAAACCTAAAAAAAATAGGTATGCACCTCCAAAACAGATACATTTGAGAGGTCTGCTGACTACATGATGAAGTGTAATCTTCATTGCCTTTTTCACATGTTTAGGTCTACCAGAGCCAAAGGATTTGGTGGTTCTGCTAGTTTTCATGGAGGAAAATTATATTGCATTTCTCTATCATATAAAACCCTGCAATGACTGGAAAGTAAGTTCACAACTAGATATTGGTTTAGCTAGCATGTTGTTAACAAACATTGTTTTAATAGCGTCACTAACCACCTTCTTTTGCCATTATTACTGAAACTGTGTAGAAATGCAGGTACCAGGTAGACAAAAATTGATTTATTTTTTTCAAAACAAAATATATTTTTATTAAAAGTACATTACTATTGACAAACTATTCTGGGAATTCAGTGCTAAAACAAGAACACACATATTTACAGAAATGTCATCATCTGTGATCTCTTCACATGATTTTAAAACATCAGACAACACCATATGAGAATGGAATGTGAACACACATCTCAGACTACAGTCCAGACCTGCAGGGTATCTCTGTTTCTTTTTTGCTTCTTTTTCTCCAAGGTAACAGAAGAACATAAAAGGCTGCTGATTCCTAGTTCTCAGTGTGTATCGACACGTCACACATCAGCAATACACCCAGCTCACAAATAACATGCAATTTTTTTGCATGACCTCTTCATTACTGCTTTATGTTTTCACTTCATTGATTCTTTCCTAGAGTCTTATTAATTAGACATTGCAGCAACCACAGCAGATGGCAGGTTTACACTTGGTTTTGACAGGTACTGTTTAAGTCTGCCTTAATGATAACTTATCTCATTCTAAATGATGTACATGAAAGACTGTGATATAGAACTGTTAGGTGTTTCTTACACTTAAGGCAATCTTTCTACTTATTCATCTGTGGATAATTATAGCAATAAGTAAATATTTTCAACACGTGAGTGATGTGCCTGACTGACTTATAAAGGAGGCAGTAACCAAAGTAGCTTGACTAAGCTGACTCCGCGTATTCCATGTAAGTGACAGTAAACACCATGTGTGAACTGAGGGGTGTGATTACTTAGAGGTACCACTGCCATGTATTTACTGTGCTATATAGCAAAAGTGTTTTTGATAAGTGGAAGCTCGTATTTGCTCCACAAAAGCTATTATAAATGTTGATGTACAAAAGGTTATAAAATCCAGTTACATGATGTTTAAAGTGCAGATATTTTTCTTCCATTCTGCATATTTCACTACATGACACATTGCGTGTGATATTTTTGTATGATGTTTTATCATTTACCACATTATAATAGGTAAACAAAAACAATGTCAGGGAGAAGTCTCTGTGTGTGTGTGTGTGTGTGTGTGTGTGTGTATATATATATATATATATATATATATATGTGTGTGTGTGTGTGTGTATATATATATATATATATGTGTGTGTGTGTGTGTGTGTGTGTGTGTGTGTGTGTGTGTGTGTGTGTGTGTATATATATATATATATATATATATATATATATATATATATATATATATATATATATATATATATATATATACACATATGGCAAAAAAACTGATAAACTAGTACAACGAAGAGAAGTAACTTATAAAAACAATTAACTTCATAGGCTGCAGGACAATAAGAAAGAGGCAACACATGGGCTGATTGTTTTTAGCGCTTTCATTCCATAAACATCCTGGAACTTCTTCAGAAAACAAAAATTATTATACATACAGTGCAGAGTTAAATACAAAGAAACAGTCAAAAATCTCACAATAAATACACGGTTCCAAACTAACCAACCCTGTTCCAGAAAAATGTAGCAGTAAGCCAATAATAAAAGATACAAGAGGAGTGGTCGAAACATAATGCAGAAGTGTTCGTTAACTTGTCAACTATAAACCTATCCGTGCAAAATGCAACAAAGCTGTGGCAAATAAGCAGAAATAATTAAAATCCACTAGCAAACAGAAATCTGAAAAGCCTACTTCAGGGAAGTATAGCAACAATAGGAAGGAGTCATAGTAAAAAGTAGAAAAAACTAGTGACAAAATAAACTTGTGACAAAATAAACTCGTGACAAAATAAACACATTAGTCAGACAACATAATGCAGCTAATGAAATGTAAAGAAATACACCCGTACAAAAATGCTGGCAATTATACCCATACAAATATCAAAATAAAAATAAAAAGCCGAAATAGGAAACCAAATAGAGAGACAAGTCCATGCAGCAAAACGGAACAATATAAAGGAGTAATTAAATGCACAAGCAAAGACACCCACATCGTGCACAATATAAAGGCGGTATGTAAAGCACTGGCAAAGACAGCCACATTGTGCTCAGTAAAAAAACATAAGGTAGAGAGACAAGTCCATGAAGCAAAATGGAACAGTAATTAAATGCACCAGCAAAGACAACAACATCACGCACAATAAGAGGCATAATTAAAAGCTCAAGCAAAGGCAAACACTTCATGCACAATAAAAAAAATAAGGTAGTCCAGGAAATAAAACATGGAAATAAACACAGAACAGGGTCATAAATCAGAATCCGAACATATATGTAAAGCATAGAATGTAAAAAACAAAAAACAAAATGGAGACACTATTCATGTTCAAGTAAAATAAGAATTATACAAGCAAGGAGCAATACACATCAAATGCTACCACATATAAATGCCAGGCCAAGTAAATCCAAAAGAAGGCTGTCCAAGTCATTTTCAAGTAAAATAAGAATTATACAAGCAAGGAGCAATACACATTAAATGCTACAACATATAAATGCCAGGCCAAGTAAATCCAAAAGAAGGCTGTCCAAAAATAAATAAAAAGGTTGTAAAACATGGCCTTCAACAGCAGCAACATATAAATGCAAGGAAACAGCAGAAATCCACAGCATAAAAATAAATAAATAGATATGAAAGGAAGTAGAAAACATAAGAGTTATGCGAGCAGGACAGTGACATAATGCAATGTAGGAATACCATGTAAAATAAGATGTACAAAAGACTCCGTTATTTAACAAAAAAACAGAGCAACTATGGAGAAATATAAGATACAAAAAAGAGTAACACAGAAATCATCTCTGCCAACGTAAAACACATTTCAGATTTAACGAGTCATTGAGTCCATGGGCAGAGTCCGCTCCTAATTTAAGCCGCCACTTAAGTTCCTGAACTTCGAGCAAGGTGGCATAATCCCCAAAGAACAATTCCACTTGCTCCAAGATTAGAAAATAAAATTTAGAAAAATCCGTACAGTCTGCAGCATGACAAGCCAAGGCATTCTTGAAATCCTTATCCCTAATAGCTCCATAGTGCTCTTTCCCACTGTCAGAAAGTTTATGGCAAGTCTTCCCAATATAAAAGGCTTGGCAAGTATCGCACACAGCAGCATAAACTATATTCTTGCTATTGCAGTCAAAGTGGTAAGCAAAGGTCACAGTAAAGTTAATATGTGCAAATTTAAACTGATCACCTATAAAAATGTACTAACAGCAGATGCACCTATTGCACAAGTACATGCCTTTAGAGTCCTCAGTGTTACGCACAGTTTCAGTAAAAAAACAAGTGTCCCTATTTTCAAATTTAAATCTAAGGGTATTATTCTTTTTATAAGTAAACAGCGGTGCATCACCAAGAGTAGCAGACAGCTCATCAAAGCTAGAAACAATATTCCAGTTCTTGCAAACAATATTTTTGATAACCTGCATGCCATGGCTAATAGGAATAGGGAAACTTAAGGTCCTATCCATAGTGGAAGGCTCAGCTGTCTTAGGCATGAAGCCAGATCTCAAAATAGGTGGGAACTTCATATCTCTGCAAGTAGAGATTTCTTGAATGACAGTTTGAATCAACGATATGGGGTAATGCTTCTGTAAAAACAAGTTGCACAAAAATCACATTCAGTTTCAAACAAACAGTCATCGCTAACAAGGCGAGACAGCCTGATAAACTGTCCTCGTAATACATTCCTTTTCATGTGAAAAGGGTGCTGGCTGGTGTAATCTAGGAAATTGTTTCTGTATGTTTTCTTTCTGGAAATGTTGGAAACTAGACAATTGTTAATCAAATCATGATAAACTGTAGTATCCAGAAAATAAACTTTCTTGCCGCACTCTGATTTGTCAAAAGTTAGAAAAGGAATGCTATCATTCATGGACTGTAAAAACCGATCCAACTGTGTAAGAGACCCTGTCCACACAAAAAAAAACATTGTCAATATATCTATGGTAAAGTTTAGTATATTCATACCCTGGTAGTAACCTAAGAGTATCCAGCTCCCAGGTGGAAAGTACAAGATTAGCATAAGCAGGTGCCATCTTCGATCCCATGGCAACCTCTTTAACTTGCTGGTACAATTTTCCATTGAAATGAAAGAAATTGTTACATAACACAGAGTCTATCAAACTCATAATGCACATGATCCGTGACTGTTCGAGACCTGCATAATAGCTCAGGAAACGCTTAACAAAATCTTTACCTTTCTTATGAGGAATGTTTGTGTAGAGGGAAACAATGTCTAGTGTTACAAATATGCAATGGTCCAGATCCAGATTCGATTGAACTAGAAGGTGCAGAAAAGCCCATGTATCCCTAATATAGTACGGTGTTTTTTGAACAATAGGATTGAGTACGCTATCAATGTATTCAGAAATGTTTTCTGTCTTAGTGCGCTTATTGGAAATGATATGACGAAAAGGAGGAGTACTGGGATTTTTGTGAACCTTAGGAATACCAAAACATTTGCCCAGGCACGAGTCAAGAACAGACATAAAGAGTAAGTCATTTAGAGTAATGTGGTCATCCCTTTCCAAAGATTTGAGGAGATTGTCAATAATCAAGAACTGGTTGTGCACAAATTCTATAGTGACATGTGTGTAATATTCACTGCCATTCAGGTCAATTTCCATGCTAGAAACATAATCAGCTTGCTCCATCAACACCACCCCTGTACCTTTATCAGCCTTCATAATACATAGTGAGGAGTCAGACGAGAGTTGTTGCAAAGCAAGATGCTCAGAATGTGTCAGGTTAAACCATTTATCACCTAGGTAGTCAGAGGCCGATAAACAAAAATCTTTATCACAGACCTTAAGAAAAGTCGCCAGAGTATTATTAAGTACTTGATTAAAAGAACTTTTTTCTTTAATTGCACAGGCTGGGAGTCTAGTATGTCAGTGGACTGGGAGTCAGAGTCGATGTTTTCCTCAGTAGAGTTAAAAAAACATTTTAAATGAAGTTTATGCACATACAGCCTGAGATCCAACAGTAAGTCCGAGACCGAAGCTCTATGAGCTGGAATAAAGGTAAAACCCTTATTCAATACAGACATGGAGGCATTAGAGAATACCCATTTAGCAAGATTAAAAACAGCACAATTGACTGACGAGTCAGGGGCAGCAGTAGTGCAGGCAGAGGAACAAGTAGGTAAAGCAGAAGTAACTAAATCAGAATGTGGTATAGTAGGGACAATCACTGCACCTGATTCCTGGCAAAACTGCGTGTCATCATAGGTCTCCCTAGGTCATGGAACCTGTTCCCTCCCCTCCGAGAGTTCCTGTCACCTCTCTTCCCCCTCTGATCCTGATGAGGAGAGTGGAAATGGGGCCCCATATTGCCTGAGGCTAAAAAAGGCTGAGGAGGAACCTGTTCATCCAGTAAAGCATCCAAGGCGCCATCATTAGTCATAAATTCCTCCTGTTGGGGCGGGAAGAGTCATGCACAGCCTGGTGATAATTATACTGTTGTGGAGGCAAGTGAGAACTGGAAGGCAGTGATTGTGTAAAAACATTCCTTTGAAATGACCGCTGAGGTAGATGTTGACCGTAATGTACAAATCTACGAGGAGAGAAACGTTGATTTCCTCTAAAACGTGCATTACCAAAAGATTGTGCCTGTTGAGTGTTCCTATAAGGTAGATCTTCATCGTAAAAATTTCTGATGGGATAGGCAGATCTGTTACTGTATTGCCAAAGGTCTCTCTGCAATTTTCTCTTTTTAATGTTAAAAATCGAAGAAACATGTCTAGAGACCTTCAAAGCGATACTGTCATATAGAGGGCGGTACGTGTTAAAACCTGGGTGCTTCATAATCCGAGAGTGTAAATTACTGATATCTTCTTTCAAACCCTCTAATTTCTCAACATTATTTTTAATCAAAATCTTTAAAGTCTGGATACCTGTGTCATTAAACAAATCTGTGAGCTCAGAGTAAAGAGGGGAATCTTGTACAGTCCCATTAGGGTATCTAGACATGCGCAATCCTTGTGGAACAATATTATGAAAAACACAAGCATCTAAATATGTTATCATACAAGATACTTTTGTAAGCCAAAAGCAAACGTTCCAATCTGTACATATGTGACTTGACTTCCCCTAAAGAAACACCTTGATCAGAGGCTGAAGCAGTCTGTTGTCTCGAAGAAGTAATATTTCCATCATCCGTAAAAGGATTGGAACTGCCATCATCAGTGCCCAACAGACTTAACAAAGACACTGGTATTTGCTGATTTATATCCGAATTATGATGTCCCTGACGAACAGGTGGAGGTTGTGAGTCAGAAGACTCACTTGAATCTGTAGAAGTTGTAGCCAAAGACTGGGAGCTTGAGGTCGAAGACTGAGAGCTGGCAGTGGAAGTCTGCGTTCCATTAGGAGGAGGAAACGAGTTTCTTTGAAAGTTGCATAGAAATCTTCTGCACTGGTTCAAAACATCTTGCGTTTTAGTAGTAGACTCTGAAAGATCATTCAGAAGTCTAACAAAATTAGGAGGCATAATGTCCGTATGATCATCATCAATATTAGAAGTAGAAGTAGATTGGCCATTACTGCCCTGTCCGCGAGTGCTCTCTCCATCCATAGTGCCTAATACTCAGAGAAACAACAATGGCAAAAATAAACTGATAAACTAGTACAACGAAGAAAAGTAATTTATAAAAACAATTAACTTCATAGGCTGCAGGACAATAAGAAAGAGGCAACACACGGGCTGGTAGTTTTTAGCGCTTTCATTCCGTAAATATCCTGGAACTTCTTCAGAAAACAAAAATTATTATACATACAGTGCAGTGTTAAATACAAAGAAACAGTCATAAAAATTTCACAATAAATCCACGGTTCCAAACTAACCAATCCTGTCTAGAAAAATGTAGCAGTAAGCCAATAATAAAAGATACAAGAGGAGTGGTCGAAACATAATGCAGAAGTGTTCGTTAACTGGTCAACTATAAACCTATCCGTGCAAAATGCAACAAAGCTGTGGCAAATAAGCAGAAATAATTAAAATCCACTAGCAAACAGAAATCTGAAAAGCCTACTTCAGGGAAGTATAGCAACAATAGGAAGGAGTCATAGTAAAAAGTAGAAAAAACTAGTGACAAAATAAACTTGTGACAAAATAAACACATTAGTCAGACAACATAATGCAGCTAATGAAATGTAAAGAAATACACCCGTACAAAAATGCTGGCAATTATACCCATACAAATATCAAAATAAAAATAAAAAGCCGAAATAGGAAACCAAATAGAGAGACAAGTCCATGCAGCAAAACGGAACAATATAAAGGAGTAATTAAATGCACAAGCAAAGACACCCACATCGTGCACAATATAAAGGCGGTATGTAAAGCACTGGCAAAGACAGCCACATCATGCACAGTAAAAAAACATAAGGTAGAGAGACAAGTCCATGCAGCAAAATGGAACAGTAATTAAATGCACCAGCAGAGACAACAACATCACGCACAATAAGAGGCATAATTAAAAGCTCAAGCAAAGGCAAACACTTCATGCACAATAAAAAAAATAAGGTAGTCCAGGAAATAAAACATGGAAATAAACACAGAACAGGGTCGTAAATCAGAATCCGAACGGATATGTAAAGCATAGAACGTAAAAAACAAAAAACAAAATGGAGACACTAGTCATTTTCAAGTAAAATAAGAATTATACAAGCAAGGAGCAATACACATCAAATGCTACCACATATAAATGCCAGGCCAAGTAAATCCAAAAGAAGGCTGTCCAAGTCATGTTCAAGTAAAATAAGAATTATACAAGCAAGGAGCAATACACATTAAATGCTACAACATATAAATGCCAGGCCAAGTAAATCCAAAAGAAGGCTGTCCAAAAATAAATAAAAAGGTCATAAAACCTTCAACAGCAGCAACATATAAATGCAAGGAAACAGCAGAAATCCACAGCATAACAATAAATAAATAGATATGAAAGTAAGTGAGTGATGTCATCATAGTCAGTGACAAAAGAGGCCATCTGCCCTTGATGTTTTCTAGACTGGTATGAAGTTTACTGCTCACATCCATTATAGAGATAAAAAATAAGAAAACTACTAATTCATTATACACTCACACGAATCACTGTCCAAATTTTAAAAAGTTCATAATCTTTGTCCTTGATAGGCTTTACACAAAGGAGTTTGGGGGAGACTATAAAACTATTTTGGAGGTAAGGGAATGTCTTTGGCAGCTGAGACTGGATGCTAGTAATGCTCCAGGCATCAACAACACTTTGTCTCTAGCATGCATTTTAAGACACAAGGCAGCCTGCATAAGACACACAACAATGGTGTGTATATATACATTGTGACATATATGAGTTTTTATTTTAACTAGTTTTTCTAATAATTCATGTTGTTTTTGACTTCATGTCATTTCATTTTATTCATTTTTTTAGTTTAACCACACAGTGATTTTAACACACAAGAAACACTGCTTTTTCAGAAGCCTAAGGCTTGGTGAACAAGTAATTAAGGGGTTAACAAATTAACTATTTGCCTGTTCTATCAGTTCTGTCTAATTATGTACTAATTGATTTGTGTATTTAAAGTTTGTTTTTAATGAAGTTAACTGACTCTGAAGATGCCCAGGAGGGTGAAAGCGCTTAGTCAGTTTTTTTCACAGTTTTCTACAGTTTTTCTACATTTATGTTTACATTTTGTATCTGAACAATAAAGGGTTTGTGATTTTACCTATTATGTTACCTCAGTGCCTTTCTGGGTATTAAGATATTAATTAGGCCTGGTTAAAGGGAATGGTAACTCCAGTAGGTTGTTAATGCTAGTACTATTAAAACCAAATTCCTGTCTGTTGCCGGCCTATGTATACCTTATGGAAAAGATGTAGATATAACTGAGGAGTTACTTGACTGCCTTAATTCCTGCATCACTTATAAGCTTATTGCACTGAGTAACTTCAGCATGGATTGCAAAATGTAAACTGATTTGTCCAGTCACCCATCTGTTTGGTTGTATGGCTTCACTCAGATCATTGCATTATCAACTTACATCATGAAAAAGAAAATAAATGCAGAGAGACATGCCTGGACTGGATCCTAGTCTCCATGCAGGCACCATACTCCTACTTTTGCAATCTGGGATTTCGTAAAACATACCGTTATTATAAATACAAAAACACATGAGAAATGTGAAAAAAATGCAGTGTTAATGTACTAACACAAACAGTAAGCAATACAAACTGAACACCTTAATTCACTCTACCCCTTGATGAAAGTGGTTCCTACTTCAGTTCACTGCTCTTTATCTCACTAAGTTCACGAAATGTAGAAAAATATGAATACATACCTTATCCCTGAGTTTAGTTACAACGGAAATGAAAAAGATGATGGTTAAGTGTAACCATCTTTGGCAATAGATCATATAAGTATAACATATAAGTGTAATAAGTATAATTATATAAGTACATCATATAAGTGTAATGTAATATAATATAATATAATATGATATAAGTACATCATATAAGTATAGCATACAAGCCGACAGAGATACTTTACTAAAATGATACAATGCCTAAACAACATGTCCTTCATGGACTGACCCAAAGTCTTGTCACTATACTCTGTATCTTACAGACTGCTAAGAGGTGACCTCTATCTGGCATGCAAGGCATCCTCCCATTCAATATTGATGGA
The DNA here is from genome assembly GCF_019279795.1 of Protopterus annectens. Taxonomy (NCBI): domain Eukaryota; kingdom Metazoa; phylum Chordata; order Ceratodontiformes; family Protopteridae; genus Protopterus; species Protopterus annectens. The sequence goes on from NC_056727.1 coordinate 1,253,682,227, forward strand.
TTTACTGCACATCAGCAAGTCAGATGGCATCAGCAGTACTTGGTCTAGGGATCTAAACATCTTCTGCAACATCAACAAAATGGTTTGGAGGGGCAGGTATATCTTGCAGAGGCTAACTGCTCTGGAAAAGACTCCCTATCCACATAAAACAAAGTTCATCCCTGTCCATATTCAAGGGCAACTTGGATCTATGGATGGGAAACAAGAAATTTACCCCAAGACTGGCCCCTGTACTACTAATGGACAAAGGCAGTTCCTAAATGCTTCATCCCATGCATTGGTCCCCTCAGATTATTTGTAGTATGATAACAGTTATTCTCATAAAGAGTAATACATAATTATATTATATTATATTATTATTATATTATATATTATATAAAATTATTATTATATTATATTATTATATTATAATTATATTATAATTATATTATATTATAATTATATTATATTATATTATATTATGGGATGAGTATGGCCAATCTCTAATCAAATTGGATAGGTTAGTTTGAGCACAAAAAGGGAAATTGACTAACCTTAAAATGGCCCGCAAGGGCAGCCAGCTTAGTATTTACCTATGAACCTATGACGCTATAAATAAACTCTTGTATAACTGCCCTATACCTTTTCAACTTCCATGCAGAATGAAAGAAACTGAAGATGGTCATTCACAATTGTAAACAGTTAGATTTGTCCAGAAGACCATGAACCAGTTTCACCCAGTCATAGCCCTACACTGTCTCTCTTCCTTAATTTTTTTGCCTGCCCTTGTAGCCGACTCTCAGCTACCACCAGGGCATCTCTGATTCACTAGGTGCACTGGACGCTCCTTTTTCTTCCCCAGGCTTACTCTAATCCATAATCTGAGGCCTATGAGGAGACTGCAGGTCCTGATGAAGTATTGTATTACTACCAAGAAGTGTTTTTGCTTTAAGCCCCAACTTTCTTTCCCCGTACCTGCCTGTTAACATCCAGATGACAGATGTACAAACAAGATGTGATGGCACAGTATCCTGCCTCTTCAGTGAGTCAGCCAATGTCCCCATCTATTACCTTCTTTAGGACAATACCCCCCTGCATGCCCCCAGCCTCCACCAGGGATCAAACACAAACAGGTGCCTTACCCCTACCAGTGCATCAAACAACATTCTGCTAATTAAACCCAAGTCACCTAGGCCTTTTCAGGGCTGTACCTCTCTGTGCCACAGCACACTTCCCTTAACTTGATGTTGCCACTATGACTGAGCAGTTTGTCCGAGACTTTCATTATTCTGTTATGAAACTTGTCTCAGACCTAACTGCTGCCATTGATAATGCTACCTCATCTTATTTGAAATACTCATTCACTATACAAACAGTTGGCTTCAATACATTTCTAAAATTACTGAATATACTTAAATCAGTATCCCTTGCTCTGCATGATCTCCTTCCAGACTTCTTAAAAATTACAGCATATTCTATTGCCTGTCTTGTTACTGTTCTTTTTAATGCACATCAAAAAGAAGACAAAAGTACCTAACTGCTGGTAAAAGTCCCTCTTGAGAGTCCTTGATAAACAATTAAAAATTGACTCATATATCTCACAGATATTACAGGGATTGCCATGGCAATGCCATTCCTTTTTTCCTCACCAATGTACCTCTCATCTCTTTACTAAAATATCCAAATTCTTATAGCATGAGCTACAACAAGCACTCAAGAGAGTATCTAGACACTGCAGGTCACCATATCAGAACCCACTGTTGCCATTCTGTGCCAGCTCAGCTGGTTAGAGTTCAGTCAGTATCTTACATTTTCACAACTTTGTAGTGCTAACACACTTTTCACATCTTCAGCCCTCCAATTGTATAACAAATCTAATACCTATGAACCGCTGTTAGTAAAACTGTCTCCTTATTAAAAACAAAGAACTATAATTTTCATGGCCATTATAGCTACACAGTTGAATCCCACTATGATATTTTCTGTTGAATAGCACTGTAATGAGAAAATATATTGTCACATTTGTAAATATGCAATATAATTATAATCTAGAACATATTGTAAATAAACATAATGTACTGTACTAGAACAGAACTGAGTGTAAGGTACAGCCAATTGTCTTTGAAGCTAGCAACTATTTAATGTCTGTTTTGGGTGCTGTTAAATGCTACACTTATTCTGTCCTTTTATTTAATGTTTATTATGTCTACTGTTAAATGTTATACCTACTCTGTACATTTATTTAATGTCTGTTATGTCTGCTGTTAAATGTTATACTTACTCTGTACATTTATTTAATGTCTGTTATGTCTGCTGTTAAATGTTATACCTACTCTGTACATTTATTTAATGTCTGTTATGTCTGCTGTTAAATGTTATACCTACTCTGTACATTTATTTAATGTCTGCTATGTCTGCTGTTAAATGTTATACCTACTCTGTACATGTATTTAATGTCTGTTATGTCTGCTGTTAAATGTTATACTTACTCTGTACATTTATTTAATGTCTGTTATGTCTGCTGTTAAATGTTATACCTACTCTGTACATGTATTTAATGTCTGTTATGTCTGCTGTTAAATGTTATACCTACTCTGTACATGTATTTAATGTCGGTAATGTCTGCTGTTAAATGTTATACTTACTCTGTACATTTATTTAATGTCTGTTATGTCTGCTATTAAATGTTATACCTACTCTGTACATGTATTTAATGTCTGTTATGTCTGCTGTTAAATGTTATACCTACTCTGTACATTTATTTAATGTCTGTTATGTCTGCTGTTAAATGTTATACCTACTCTGTACATGTATTTAATGTCTGTTATGTCTGCTGTTAAATGTTATACCTACTCTGTACATGTATTTAATGTCTATGTCTGCTGTTAAATGTTACATCTACTCTGTACATGTATTTAATGTCTGTTATGTCTGCTGTTAAATGTTATACCTACTCTGTACATGTATTTAATGTCTGTTATGTCTGCTGTTAAATGTTATACCTACTCTGTACATGTATTTAATGTCTGTTATGTCTGCTGTTAAATGTTATACCTACTCTGTACATGTATTTAATGTCTGTTATGTCTGCTGTTAAATGTTATACCTACTCTGTACATGTATTTAATGTCTGTTATGTCTGCTGTTAAATGTTATACCTACTCTGTACATGTATTTAATGTCTGTTATGTCTGCTGTTAAATGTTATACCTACTCTGTACATTTATTTAATGTCTGTTATGTCTGCTGTTAAATGTTATACCTACTCTGTACATTTATTTAATGTCTGTTATGTCTGCTGTTAAATGTTATACCTACTCTGTACATTTATTTAATGTCTGTTATGTCTGCTGTTAAATGTTATACCTACTCTGTACATGTATTTTAATGTCTGCTGTTAAATGTTATACCTACTCTGTACATGTATTTAATGTCTGTTATGTCTGCTGTTAAATGTTATACCTACTCTGTACATTTATTTAATGTCTGTTATGTCTGCTGTTAAATGTTATACCTACTCTGTACATTTATTTAATGTCTGTTATGTCTGCTGTTAAATGTTATACCTACTCTGTACATTTATTTAATGTCTGTTATGTCTGCTGTTAAATGTTATACCTACTCTGTACATGTATTTAATGTCTGTTATGTCTGCTGTTAAATGTTATACCTACTCTGTACATTTATTTAATGTCTGTTATGTCTGCTGTTAAATGTTATACCTACTCTGTACATTTATTTAATGTCTGTTATGTCTGCTGTTAAATGTTATACCTACTCTGTACATGTATTTAATGTCTGTTATGTCTGCTGTTAAATGTTATACCTACTCTGTACATTTATTTAATGTCTGTTATGTCTGCTGTTAAATGTTATACCTACTCTGTACATTTATTTAATGTCTGTTATGTCTGCTGTTAAATGTTATACCTACTCTGTACATTTATTTAATGTCTGTTATGTCTGCTGTTAAATGTTATACCTACTCTGTACATTTATTTAATGTCTGTTATGTCTGCTGTTAAATGTTATACCTACTCTGTACATGTATTTAATGTCTGTTATGTCTGCTGTTAAATGTTATACCTACTCTGTACATTTATTTAATGTCTGTTATGTCTGCTGTTAAATGTTATACCTACTCTGTACATTTATTTAATGTCTGTTATGTCTGCTGTTAAATGTTATACCTACTCTGTACATTTATTTAATGTCTGTTATGTCTGCTGTTAAATGTTATACCTACTCTGTACATTTATTTAATGTCTGTTATGTCTGCTGTTAAATGTTATACCTACTCTGTACATTTATTTAATGTCTGTTATGTCTGCTGTTAAATGTTATACTTACTCTGTACATTTATTTAATGTCTGTTATGTCTGCTGTTAAATGTTATACCTACTCTGTACATGTATTTAATGTCTGTTATGTCTGCTGTTAAATGTTATACCTACTCTGTACATTTATTTAATGTCTGTTATGTCTGCTGTTAAATGTTATACCTACTCTGTACATGTATTTAATGTCTGTTATGTCTGCTGTTAAATGTTATACCTACTCTGTACATGTATTTAATGTCTGTTATGTCTGCTGTTAAATGTTATACCTACTCTGTACATTTATTTAATGTCTGTTATGTCTGCTGTTAAATGTTATACCTACTCTGTACATGTATTTAATGTCTGTTATGTCTGCTGTTAAATGTTATACCTACTCTGTACATGTATTTAATGTCTGTTATGTCTGCTGTTAAATGTTATACCTACTCTGTACATGTATTTAATGTCTGTTATGTCTGCTGTTAAATGTTATACCTACTCTGTACATGTATTTAATGTCTGTTATGTCTGCTGTTAAATGTTATACCTACTCTGTACATGTATTTAATGTCTGTTATGTCTGCTGTTAAATGTTATACCTACTCTGTACATGTATTTAATGTCTGTTATGTCTGCTGTTAAATGTTATACCTACTCTGTACATTTATTTAATGTCTGTTATGTCTGCTGTTAAATGTTATACCTACTCTGTACATTTATTTAATGTCTGTTATGTCTGCTGTTAAATGTTATACCTACTCTGTACATTTATTTAATGTCTGTTATGTCTGCTGTTAAATGTTATACCTACTCTGTACATGTATTTAATGTCTGTTATGTCTGCTGTTAAATGTTATACCTACTCTGTACATTTATTTAATGTCTGTTATGTCTGCTGTTAAATGTTATACCTACTCTGTACATTTATTTAATGTCTGTTATGTCTGCTGTTAAATGTTATACCTACTCTGTACATTTATTTAATGTCTGTTATGTCTGCTGTTAAATGTTATACCTACTCTGTACATGTATTTAATGTCTGTTATGTCTGCTGTTAAATGTTATACCTACTCTGTACATGTATTTAATGTCTGTTATGTCTGCTGTTAAATGTTATACTTAATGT
>NC_056727.1:1253779285-1253844285 GCF_019279795.1 Protopterus annectens
TAAATGTTATACCTACTCTGTACATGTATTTAATGTCTGTTATGTCTGCTGTTAAATGTTATACCTACTCTGTACATGTATTTAATGTCTGTTATGTCTGCTGTTAAATGTTATACCTACTCTGTACATTTATTTAATGTCTGTTATGTCTGCTGTTAAATGTTATACCTACTCTGTACATGTATTTAATGTCTGTTATGTCTGCTGTTAAATGTTATACCTACTCTGTACATGTATTTAATGTCTGTTATGTCTGCTGTTAAATGTTATACCTACTCTGTACATGTATTTAATGTCTGTTATGTCTGCTGTTAAATGTTATACCTACTCTGTACATGTATTTAATGTCTGTTATGTCTGCTGTTAAATGTTATACCTACTCTGTACATGTATTTAATGTCTGTTATGTCTGCTGTTAAATGTTATACCTACTCTGTACATGTATTTAATGTCTGTTATGTCTGCTGTTAAATGTTATACCTACTCTGTACATGTATTTAATGTCTGTTATGTCTGCTGTTAAATGTTATACCTACTCTGTACATTTATTTAATGTCTGTTATGTCTGCTGTTAAATGTTATACCTACTCTGTACATTTATTTAATGTCTGTTATGTCTGCTGTTAAATGTTATACCTACTCTGTACATTTATTTAATGTCTGTTATGTCTGCTGTTAAATGTTATACCTACTCTGTACATTTATTTAATGTCTGTTATGTCTGCTGTTAAATGTTATACCTACTCTGTACATTTATTTAATGTCTGTTATGTCTGCTGTTAAATGTTATACCTACTCTGTACATGTATTTAATGTCTGTTATGTCTGCTGTTAAATGTTATACCTACTCTGTACATTTATTTAATGTCTGTTATGTCTGCTGTTAAATGTTATACCTACTCTGTACATTTATTTAATGTCTGTTATGTCTGCTGTTAAATGTTATACCTACTCTGTACATGTATTTAATGTCTGTTATGTCTGCTGTTAAATGTTATACCTACTCTGTACATTTATTTAATGTCTGTTATGTCTGCTGTTAAATGTTATACCTACTCTGTACATTTATTTAATGTCTGTTATGTCTGCTGTTAAATGTTATACCTACTCTGTACATGTATTTAATGTCTGTTATGTCTGCTGTTAAATGTTATACCTACTCTGTACATTTATTTAATGTCTGTTATGTCTGCTGTTAAATGTTATACCTACTCTGTACATGTATTTAATGTCTGTTATGTCTGCTGTTAAATGTTATACCTACTCTGTACATGTATTTAATGTCTGTTATGTCTGCTGTTAAATGTTATACCTACTCTGTACATTTATTTAATGTCTGTTATGTCTGCTGTTAAATGTTATACCTACTCTGTACATGTATTTAATGTCTGTTATGTCTGCTGTTAAATGTTATACCTACTCTGTACATGTATTTAATGTCTGTTATGTCTGCTGTTAAATGTTATACCTACTCTGTACATGTATTTAATGTCTGTTATGTCTGCTGTTAAATGTTATACCTACTCTGTACATGTATTTAATGTCTGTTATGTCTGCTGTTAAATGTTATACCTACTCTGTACATGTATTTAATGTCTGTTATGTCTGCTGTTAAATGTTATACCTACTCTGTACATGTATTTAATGTCTGTTATGTCTGCTGTTAAATGTTATACCTACTCTGTACATTTATTTAATGTCTGTTATGTCTGCTGTTAAATGTTATACCTACTCTGTACATTTATTTAATGTCTGTTATGTCTGCTGTTAAATGTTATACCTACTCTGTACATTTATTTAATGTCTGTTATGTCTGCTGTTAAATGTTATACCTACTCTGTACATTTATTTAATGTCTGTTATGTCTGCTGTTAAATGTTATACCTACTCTGTACATTTATTTAATGTCTGTTATGTCTGCTGTTAAATGTTATACCTACTCTGTACATGTATTTAATGTCTGTTATGTCTGCTGTTAAATGCTATACCTACTCTGTATGTATATTTAATGTCTGTTATGTCTACTGTTAAATGTTATACCTACTATGTACATGTATTTAATGTCTGTTATGTCTGCTGTTAAATGTTATACCTACTCTCTACATTCATTTAATGTCTGTTATGTCTGCTGTTAAATGTTATACCTACTCTGTACATGTATTTAATGTCTGTTATGTCTGCTGTTAAATGTTATACCTACTCTGTACATGTATTTAATGTCTGTTATGTCTGCTGTTAAATGTTGTACCTACTCTGTACATGTATTTAATGTTTTTTATGTCTGCTGTTGACTGTTATACCTACTCTGTACATGTATTTAATGTCTGTTATGTCTGCTGTTAAATGTTATACCTACTCTGTACATGTATTTAATGTCTGTTATGTCTGCTGTTAAATGTTATACCTACTCTGTACACGTATTTAATGTCTGTTATGTCTGCTGTTAAATGTTATACCTACTCTGTACATGTATTTAATGTCTGTTATGTCTGCTGTTAAATGCTATACCTACTCTGTACATTTATTTAATGTCTGTTATGTCTGCTGTTAAATGTTATACCTACTCTGTACATTTATTTAATGTCTGTTATGTCTACTGTTAAATGCTATACATACTCTCTACATTTATTTAATGTCTGTTATGTCTGCTGTTAAATGTTATACTTACTCTGTACATTTATTTAATGTCTGTTATGTCTGCTGTTAAATGTTATACCTACTCTGTACATTTATTTAATGTCTGTTATGTCTGCTGTTAAATGTTATACCTACTCTGTACATGTATTTAATGTCTGTTATGTCTGCTGTTAAATGTTATACCTACTCTGTACATTTATTTAATATCTGTTATGTCTGCTGTTAAATGCTATGCCTACTCTGTACATGTATTTAATGTCTGCTTTAACTGTTATACCTACTCTGTACATGTATTTAATGTCTGTTATGTCTGCTGTTAAATGTTATACCTACTCTATACATTTATTTAATGTGTGTTATGTCTGCTTTTAAATGTTATACCTACTCTTTGCATTTATTTAATGTCTGTTATGTCTGCTGTTAAATGTTATACCTTCTCTGCAGATGTATTTAATGTCTGTTATGTCTGCTGTTAAATGTTATACCTACTCTGTACATGTGTTTAATGTCTGTTATGTCTGCTTTAACTGTTATACCTTACCATGCACTTTCATGCGCTTCAGTGGAGCTCAGGGTTTGGCCGAAATGCTCATAAGTCTAGATCACCTACCCAGTTAAACAGAAAATAAGTAAATTTAGGTCATGGCAGAAAGGCTCAAAAGACCCGTCTACTTAGCCTGTTAAGAAATAAAAAAATAAATAATGAAACAAAAATGAATAGCAATTAGATGTTTGCTGCATATACTGCAAAAAAAGGGACCAAATATCTTAAGATACAAGTTCACTTCTCAGTAAATGGTCTTTCAAAGATTCCTTAAAGGCTCATCTTTAATGCAAACTGATATGTAACTGAAGTATAAAATAATTTTGGTCATAGTGTCATGAATGTCCGGGGTTACTGATGATTTCAAAACAATTTGAGAGTGTGTGTGTGTGTGTGTGAGGGGTGGGGGCTAACTAGAATCTATGGTACTTACCAAAACATTAGAAAACATTTATTTTGTACTTAGAGAACTGTTTTACCATTTTCTTACCCTCCAACAGACATAGCAGTTATCAAATTTGGCCTGTCCTGTAAAATAAAGGAGAGTTGTTTAACGGTTTAATGTATTTGACCTTATTTGCTCTTCAGTCTAAACAGTTATTATATTGTATAGATAACTGGCATGTTTAGTGTTGTAGAACATTAAAAGTATGCATTACTTTTGCTGTATCTGACTCTGGACTGACTATTGCTGGTATGGGCTATCAAAACGTAGTAAGCCATTACTGTCTTAGCAGTTGTCTATATTGAGCCTTTCGGTACTTATGTATTATTGCAACCATGTTTTCGCCATTATCGCAATCACGTTTCAAACTTGTCATCATTATTCGTGCTATTGAGAAAGGAGTCATTGCGATAATATGTAACTACCAAAAATTCCCTCAGGATCTCATGATGAGTAAATTTGTGACAATAATAAGGTCAGTATTTTTTCTCTTAAGTTTTTGGTATTACAATTCAAGTGGGGATACTGGTCTCTGTTCCCGATGGATGCATGTCAGTTTCACAATCAGTGCTTTACTTTTAAAAATGGTATGCTGGATATGAATAAAACTGTAATGTTAAAATTGTGTAGCATAAGGATTACAATTGTTCCCAAGTGTATGATATAAGCGCATAATGAGAACTATTCTCGAGTTTATCACTGAGTATGAAATAAGCACTAACAGTCTTATGGATTATAGTTTTCTAAATGCCAGGGAAGGCCGTTCTTTTGGATTAAAATGACAGCTGCAGTAATAATGGAAAAGGTTTTCAAGTTAAAAGTAATTTTGGTGTAAAGGTGAAAGTATCCAGTCCTGGTTGCTTTAATACAGTTTTGTAAATGTCAGGGAAGGCAGTTCTTTTGCATTAAAATGACAGCCGCAGTACTAACTGTTTGGATCACAGTTGTGATAATACACAAGTACCGGAGCTTTCATACCTGTATTATAATGTAAAAATCAAAAAAGGATTAATGACAGTGAGTATTGAGTTGACAGTAGTCCTCTGGCATCACCTTTACTGGAAGTAATCAACCAACTAATAGCTATTTATAGGCTGATCTGCAGTGTGGGCATAGGTAGTAAACTGGTTTCATCTTATAACATATAGCGTAACATGTGGCTGCTTAGTAAATGATAGAATAAAATGTGATTCCTCTTGCTCTACGTAAAACAACAACAAAAGTTTAGTCTTTCCTGTCACCCTTTTACCCCCTCCCTTCCCATATTGTTTTCTGTTTAACCATCACGAAAGAGTAAACAAAAATCTGTCATCCACAAGATATAATAGCAGAATAATCAACTTGAATTACTTTTTCCATCTCAAATACCAGATTTAACATATTATTCACATACTGTAGTAGTGTTTTCCCCTACCAGGTTGTGAAACTTCCAAGCAAGCTGCACAACACCCTTAGTAAATGTAATAATCACTTGTAACTGTTCTACTCATTGTTAGTGCAGTTTGGAGAAAATGGAATTTAGGTCTACTAGACTTAGGCTGAAATATCAAACATCTACCCTGGACACCTCATATGAGTATTGTATCTACATGATTGCCAGTATATTTTAATAAAAGCAAAGATAGGCAGCAGGGGCAATATTTTAATTTTAACAGCTCGCTCTTTCTTAGTCCCCTTAGCAGCAGAGTAGCAATGCAAACACATGATGATGTAAATATACCTAGAGTATTAAGAAACATGTATCCAGTGGTTAATTTTAAGTGAGCACATTTCCCATTCAGTGTTGAGTGTGATTCAGAAAATGTTGCCACATTATAGTAAGTGAATTTGAAGACAAGTATGGGACTCTTTGGCTTCCTATCCCAGTGATACCAAGGTATGTGTGGCTTTACATAAACTAGCTACAAGGATCTTCCAGTGACTTCCTGGGGACATGGTAGGGGTATCGCAGGCATCTGCCTTGAGAATACTCTTATCAGTTTCTTGACACCATTCTGCAGTATGTGGGAGATCATATGTGATTTCCACATACCACAGAGGAGAGAGCCAACACCATGTGAGACTTCTGTGATACAGCCCATTTGAATGAGGTTCTGGGCACCATAGACTTCACCCACATTGAAATCAAGGCCTCTCCTGAGGAACTGGGAGGGAGGTATGTGAACCACAAAGGGTATCACTCCATCAACTGCCAGGTGTTCTGTAATACACAAGCTATCATCTACAATGCGTGTGCAGGCCACCCAGACAGTTTCCGCAACTCCCACTTCTGTCACTCATGGGACATGTATCAACATTTTTCACGGGGTGATTTCCCACAGGTTCATCTTATTAGCAATGCTGGATATGCCCTGGAATCCTGGCTGATGGCACCCATTAGACACCCCAAAGTAAAGCAGAGCAGGGATGCAGTTATGCTCATTCACATACCAGGAACATAACTGACCATGTCTTTGGGCAGCTGAAGGCACACTTTTGCTGTCTGGATTCATTAGGTAGGGTGTAAGGTTAGGTTATTTAACTAAAGGAGAGGTTGATAAAAAACCTGGTGTAGAGGGGTGTAAAATACCTGCTTTTTACTGCTTGCAGAAATTGCATAAAAATATGGATAGTCCCCCCGGATGCCCGATTGTAGGAGCATATAAGTATTTTTTAAATAACATACGTTTGCTTATACATGAGTATTTGAAATCATGGTATGATCTTGGCACTTGTACAAAAATATCTTACATAATATGATACTGGTGAGGCAGATACAGCAAGGGGACCAGTTGCAGCAGGAGACAAAACAGATCTCCATACATTAGAGGTATTGTCAGATGAGGAGTAGATTGCCAACTGGCACACAGATTGCATGCAGCAAATCAAAACAGGGGAAGTTACCTACGCAAAGAGCCCAGTCACCAGTGAAGTCCCCCAGGGTTCAGTTTTGGAATCCTGCTTGTTTGGCATCTACTTTTTCTGAAGTAAAAGACAATGCCAGATGACTCTGGCTTACTACGTTTGCAGATGTCTGCAAGCTCTGCCCAGTCATTGAATACTCAAATGACAGCCATTCTGCTCGAAGGTTTGACTCAATGAAAACTACAAGCACTGTTGGTGACTCCCAAATAGTGAGGAAAGTAATCTCTTTTTTGTATGTGAGTTGCTTAAACTGATAGAGCTACTTTCTGTTTTACCTGATCCATTTTGCTTTCTGTTTTTAAAAATCTGCTTGGTCTGGTGTTATTGTTCTATGTTGCAGATGGATACTTAAATTACGCAGGCTGCAAATTTCATGTACTTTTTTCATTAGTTAGTTCATTTCTTGAGTGATAATTAAACACACAGAATATATCTGTGGTCTTGTCTTTCCTGATAAGACTCAAGGCCTGAAAAAAACTACAAGCACTGTTGGTGACTTACTGCTGGTTATTTCTTGAGTGACACTTAAATACAAAGAGTACATCTGTGGCATTGGCTTTTCTGATAAGACTCAAAGCCTGCAAAAACTATAAGCACTGTTAGTTACTCCCTGTTGGTTATTCTACATGGCAGATAGACACTTAAATTACCCAGGCTGTACATTTCACATGTTTTTTTCATATGGTTAATTTGTTTCCTTGGTGACACTTAAATACACAGAGTATATCTGTGGCCTTGTCTTTTCTGATAAGACTCGAGGCCTGCAAACTACAGGCACTGTTGGTGACTCCCTTTTTTCCCACTCACCCTCTCATTCCTTGATTTGCATTTTAAACTTGGTGATTTTTAAGCTGCCCACCCTTACTGTAAGTTGAGCTTTATACGCTCCTCCCAGTCTACATTGTAGTTGATATTTTGAATTATTTGTTTTTCCTTGTGCTTATTTTGAGTAAAAAGTCCACTTTGCGTGTCATTATTTGTTCTACTGATTTATTTGCTCTGAATTCATTATCTTAACATACCCTGGAACTCCCGAACCAAAAAATGCCTTCCTTTCCTGCTTGTGCAGAATCTAAAAGAGTTAGAAGAGTTAATTTTTGCAAGTCAAGTAACTAAACACACCTTGCACTGTGGTGTTGACACCCTAGAAGCTTCTTGCAGGGCAGCAGTCACTGGATCTGTCATTAGAAGGCATGCATGGCTTAAGGAACAGCCCCTGCCAGACCCTGTCATATCTAAATTGTTGGATGCCTCCTTGCACAAAGACAATTTATTTGGCACTAAGGCAGAAGAGGTCTTAGAAAAGATGGAAGAAAAAGCAAAATGTATACAGACAGTTAAGGATTTCTTACAGGTCCAGCCACCCAGGTTCATCAGGCATTGTCCCACCAAGTACTGGTTTAGTTCAGGAGTTCCAGGGTATGTTGCTGAAATTTTAGCTACCTTTTGGATAAAGTAGTATGTTTTTACACTCTAGCAAGTTATTTTCTGTGTTTTGTCCTACAAGAGGCCAGATGATTTTCCATCTAGTGGTAGTGGGTAATAAGCTGGTCTGTATAGATTGGGTAAACACACTGAAGACTCTTGCATGTACTTGTTTTATTGGCCGTTGGGCTTATTTATCAACTTACTTTGTTTTTAGTGCCTTTATAAATTCTGCACAATTGAGTGGCACTTGACTCATTTCTAGAAAGCGAAGTACTTTTATTGAATAATAACACTTTTATATAATATTAAAAGTACACTGCTGTTATCTTATATTACTTATTCACTTTCCTTAAGTTTGTTTGTTTGTGGTAGCATTTCAGTCTGGACACTTTTTACTCTGCTTTTACATTAGGAGTTTTGGGATTATTCATCTAGTGGCAGTAGGTATTTGCCTGGGCTATCTGAGTTGTGTAGTACACAAAAGGGCACTAACTGCAGTCATTTTATTGAACAGGGGGCTCAATACCAGTGCCCTGTACTTTATTTATTTATTTATTTATTTTGCATTTCTCTAAAGTTTTAAATTGCATTTCCAAACTGCTGTAAGGGCTGCTGCTCTGCACTGAAATACATTGTTTCTTAGTCAGTATTAGGTATCTGTTTGTGATTCCCTAACACTTGGGCTCTAAATCAGTCATTTTGCATCATTTTACATTAAGAGGGTCAATTTCTGCACTCTTGTTGCAGGAGAGGGTTGATTTTACCTATATGAGCTGGGAATTGCTGGTGAGAAGCTCATTGTATGCTTAACTGATTAGCCTTAGGGCACTGTTAGTGTAAAACTTGCTTTTTTCTGATCTTATATAAGCCTTGCATTTGTGCGAGTCTTGGGTCATTTATTCAGAGCTGATCATCTCTTGGCGATGACACGAAAGACTTTGAGAGATTTTGCTAATATCTGAAGCTGTGCTTGGCAAGACAACAGAAAAGTATCATGTTGCACTTTCATTGCTTACCTTCATCATACTGTGAATGTTTACTTTGCTATTTATTGCTTTTTTTGCACTTTTGTAAAGTTAAAATTTGCATTTTCAAATTGCTGTATGGGCTGCTGTTCTGCACTGAAATACATTGTATCAAGTGTTTATTTGTTAGTATTTAGCATCTGTTTGTGGTTCCTTAATACCTGGGCTTCAAAACAGTCATTTTACATTAAAAGGGTCAAAGTCTGCACTCTTGTGGTAGGAGAGGGCTAATTTAACCTGAGTTGGGAACTGCTGGAAGTTCATTGTGAGCTTACCAGATTGAATTTAGGGCACAGTGTGTGTAAAACTTGCTTTTTCTGATTGTATACAAGTCTCACGTTTGTGTGAAGCTGCTCTTCATGCAGCTGTAGTTATTGGTGCCTTGTACCTATGCAATCACCAGAAGTTGAAATTTCCCTATAAAACCACTGCAGAACTTTACCTTAGCCCAATATTACTCACAGGACAACTAGTTTGTGTGGTGTACAGCATTTATTTATTTTATTTTACATTTGTTGACCGGGCTAGTCTAACTGGATATATGTCCATTTTCAGTAGTGGCCAGGGGAGAAAAGTTCCACATAAGCAAAATTTACAACTTCAGGTGCAGATAAGTAAATTTGTAACAACTTAAGGTACAGTACTATTTTAAGCTGAAGAATGCACGTTATATAGACAAATATTATTATTAAAGTAGCAGAAGATAAGAAACAGATAGAGCAACAAACAATTTTAAAGTGGTACACAATAAGAAAGTGAGGTGAAGAAAAAATACATAAATAAATGTAACAGCTCAAGGAGCAGTATTTAGCAGAGAGTTATACCATTTATCTTATAGTAGCATAGCAACTTAAGGGAAGCATGTAGTAGGAAGCATAAAGAAAAGTTTATATGGATGTATTTATGTGATAAACAGATTACTGCTGCTAGCTATGCAAGTACATAATTATAAAAAGATTATGTGAATGAAAATGTTATAAATATTAAAAAAGTAAAGGTGTGTCTACTGTCTGAGGCATGGAGAGAGTTGGAATTAAATTGCAAAAGGTTATGTAGGTAGGCTTCAGAGAAAGTGGTGGTAAGATTAATCTGGGTTACTACATGGGCATAACCAGTGGTTACAAAGGTATTCTCTGAGTTGTTTTTTGAACAGTTTCAGTGAGGAGAGAGATGAGAGTTCATTGGGAAGAAGGTTCCAGGATTTACCAACAATGTTGGCGAACAGAGAGTCACCGGCCTTATTTTTGGATTTGATTGTGGATACGAGTACTTTATTTGCTAAGCGAAGGGTTGTCAAATTACTGTAGGGGGTAAGAAGGCTAGTAAGTATAGGAGAATTTTTAGGAAGATGGAGGATCTTATGGGTGATAATACGTTGTTTAATCTGAAGTTGATTATGAAGTTCTAGTCATCCTAGTTGCTTTAGGTTTTGACAGTGGTGAGTTCTAAATGAGGAACCAGTAGCAAATCTGGCAATATTGTTGTAGGAGGTAGCTAGTTTGTTAAGGATGTTTTTCGATAGGTTGGTATAGATGGGACAGGCATAGAGAAGGGTAGAAATTAGATGGGTGAGGGCAATAGTTGTTTTAGCTGTTGGAGTAAGGAAGGATTTAATCCTATAGAGGGAGCCTAATTTTCTGTTTACTGTTTTTATTGTTGTGTTAATATGTATGTCAAAGCTAAGGTTATGGTCTATTGTAACCCCTAAGAGCTTGGTAGTTGGGTCAGTAGATATAATTATGCGAACATTGGATATAACTGTGAAGTCAACTGGGGGGGACCTGTGCGTGGGAGTGAAGAGTAGTAGTTTTGTTTTTTTAGGATTCAGGAGGAGGCTATGCTGTAAGAACCATCTTTCTGTGCTGTTAAGCTCTGTTTGGATAATGGCCTGAAGCTGAGGTGTAGAGGTAGCTGAGCATATAAGTGTGGAGTCATCAGCATATTGGATACATGTAGCTTGAGGAATGATCAGATTGAGATCATTTATGAAAATTGAGAAAAGGAGAGGGCCTAAGATAGAACCTTGAGGAACTCGTAGGGTAATAGGAAGGTGAGAGGATTGATTATTTTCCCAGAGCACAGCCTGTTGCCTATTCTCAAGGTAGGATTTAAACCATTGTAAAGCCTGTGTATCTAGTGAGAGAGAACCAAGTATATTCAAGAGAAGTTGATGGTTGACCATATCAAAGGCTTTTGACAGGTCAATAAAGAGTGCTGAGGATAAAGTATTGTTGTTTCGGTTATTGTTAATACAGTCAGAAAAGGATAGGAGGGCTGTGGTGGTACTATGGTGAGGCCTGAATCCATGCTGGCAGTTAGCTAGTAAGTTATTTTTCAGTAGGTGGTCTAGTAGTTGGCGGTGGATACATTTTTCCATAATTTTAGCTAAAGGGGAGAGTAAAGCTATTGGGCGGTAGTTTGAGAGTTCAGTTGAGTTGCCCCTTTTGTGCAGTGGGATAATGTGGGAGACTTTCCAGATAGATGGGATTGTTCCTTCAGTAATGGTTCTATTTATAAGGATGGAAATAGGAAAGGATATTGCTGCTGCAGCTATCTGTAAATATTCTGCTGGTAGATGGTCAGCTGAGGAGGTGCAAGGTTTTAGTTTATGAAGAGGGGGTTAAAGTCGTCAAGGAGGATGATAGACATGTGCTAACAGGAGGTAGTGAGTTGGCAAGAGTTTGGACTGCTTCAGTAAAGAAGGTATTAAAGGCATTAGCAATATGCTTAGGAGTTGCATAGGTGGATCCTGTTGGGGTGGGAGCTTTGGACTGTCCTGGGTGAAGGAGTCTGTTAATGTCTGCCCAGAACTTTTGAGGTTTATATTGATTGGTTTGCTGGTTGTTGTGATAGTTGTTTCTTTTATCTAGTAGTATAGACTTTTTGGCAGCATTTCTCAACTGTCTAAATGTTTACATATTTAGTTAGGACTGTTTAGGTCTATCTTACCTTATAATAGCACTCAGTATTATCACTGCTCAGACAGCATCTGGTTTGGTCGCTGGGCAACATCGCTGGTTGGGGTAGCTGCAGTTACACCAAGTAAGCACCCTTCCCTCATCTGGTTACAAACACCCTCCACTCATATCCTTTGTAAGTACACATTAGGACCTGCAATCATGGATGTCACTTTCCTTCTATCTGTTCATCCAGCTTGGAAGACATGGGCATGTTGAACAGACAAATACAGTATGACAGAGATGTAGTTACACATCAACACCTGAGGCTAGACTCTCACATACAAACACAAAAAGCAACAAGCAGGTTTCAGTGACTCTCACACATCACTCAGCACACTCACAAAGGACCACACACATAGACCCACATATATGTAGATGTGCTGACATGTAACATACCCCAACCTGAAAGGCCTCTCAGGCTCAGTCCTCAGAAACTCTGCATGTACAAAAACAAGACAGTTCCCATCACAACACATAAAGCCACATCTCATTGTGCCTCAACTACCAAACTTATAAGGAGAAACACTCCACAGCCCAATATTGTGGTCATAGCAGATTCCATTGCGAGACATACTGATGCCCTACTTACCAAGCTAGATAAGGGGAAGGTTACAGTTAGTTGTCTGTCAGGGGCCAGGATTCGCTGGGTCTATGGTTAATCATGGAAATAAATAAATGGTGAACAGCTATGCATCTAATGGCTATCCATGGAATGTGGAGTTGTGAAATGGGGAAAGTAACTACTGGACCAACACTTCCCCTTCTAACACATAACAATATTACAACCCCCTTTTCCCCACAGTAGTGCGGTCTTGGAGTTGGTATATATAGTTGGGGGTTATGAAATACTGCCGTGCATGAGATGGGAAAGTGTTGGCCAAGTAGTTACTTTCCCTGTCTCACAAATGCACATTCAATGGATGGTCATTCAATGATTTCCATTTGATGAATAGCTGTTCAGTGTTTATTTCTTTTGATGATTAACCATAAACCTGGAGTTGCCAGATCTTGCAAGCACTCAGGTCACTTAACCCTTAAGTACCAGTACAACTCATAGTCCACGTGGGCATGAATGACCTGAGAAATGCCTCATTGGTCTATATGAAGAGAAACATGATTGAGCTCTCAGAATATGTGTCACATACAGGAATCACCGTAGCATTGAGCAGCATCCTACTGTCTGCAAGGATGATGCCATAATACCAGCAGAAAATGATTGACTTTAACAATTGAGTTAGCTACTGGTGTCATTTCAAAGGGGTTCAATACTTGTCAGCCTGGAAAGATGTGGTTGACAGGCCACATTGCTTTGTCAGAAATGGTCTTCACCTGTCACCTCTAGGCTTTTGGATATTGGCCAAAACATTATCCACCACCATAGTGCCTTTTTTGGGTATTGCCAGATAGACAAACCTTCCAACATAACAAAAGCTACTCAGGACAAGCTAAAAGTGGTACTGCTCAATGCTAGGAGCCTCAACAAGCAACTGCACTCCCTGGAAGGTCTCCTCACCTTGGAGAATGCTGACATCTGTGCAGTTACTGAAATATGGTTAAAAGCCAAATAAAGCTCTCTGGCAGTGCATGGCTAAAATGCCTTTTATACATTCCGATCATCCACTGAACATTACAGAGCAAAAGGTGGAGGTGTATCTGTCTACATAAAGGATAAGCACACCTCAAGGCTTGTTAAACAATATGGCATCCTTGAGTTACTCCATGTCAAGCTAACCATGGGAAAAATACATTAGCATATTCCTGTTAACTACAGGTCCAGCACCATGAACCAGAAAAGCCACACATCATACCTAAATTTACTAGAATCACACAGCATCCAGCACAATACAATACTCATGGGTGATTTTAACTACCCCTGCATTAATTGGTAGGCATGCATGCCCACTAGCATGCAAGCCAAAGATTTTTTTGACTTTGTTAATTCAAATGCCCTGGAGCAGCTATTCTGTGCTCCCACTAATTGAGCAAATATTCTAGATCTGGTATTCACAAATATGGTAGAATGCTGGTGACACAGACTCCCATTCACATAAAACAAAGTTCATCCTTGTTCATATTCAACAGCAACTTGAATCTATGGATGGGAAACACAAAATTTGCCCCCGGACTTCTCCCTGTACTACGAATGGACAGAGGCAGCTCCTAAATGTTTTTTCTCAGGCACTGGTTCTGTCAAATTATCAATGGTATTATCCCAGTTATTCTCATTAGACAACAGAGGTAATCCAGAGGCCTCAAGTGAAGTCTGGTACTAAACCTGTGACCCAGATGGTGACAGGAATAACATGAAACAGAGTATAAAGGATAAGTCCAGATAAAATCACTTTAGCTAGCAGATCTAGGAGACTCTGTTTCTCTGATACCCTCCGTGTGGGAGGAATAAAGACACCTTGATGAATTTTCAAGTAGTTTATTCACTTAAGTAGGTAGATGGACAAGTGTTCTTGTTCTAATACATTACATTCAACAAGTCAATTATTCAAAGGCAGTTACAGACAATGGTTGGAGGGTGCATAACAGCTGATTGGAGGAAAATCTGGGAGATGGTAAAACAAGGAGCCAATCCCAAAGTATAGAAGTTTGTGCCTTATTTGAATACTCCTGAAAGACCCATGAGGGTTTACCAGCTCAGCAGGCTGTGGAACCTCATTCTTAGTTAAAAGATTTTATTTTTATTTTTAACTTTTAACAAACAAAACATGACAACACATTATTAGATACAACTACAGAACTATATAACTATATTTAAGAAAACACTTTCCCCTGAGCTTCATCAGGTCCAGCTGGGTGTGAGCAGTTTACACTCTGAAAATTGAAAATGCCTACTTTTATGAGGCTATCACCAGACTTTATTAGTCTGTTTTGTAACACATGTAAAATGAGAGGCTGTGTCTGCATCACTTGGGTTCATATTCCTTGCAGCCAAACATGATATCTTTATTACAGAACTTTCTCCAGTCTATCACATGTAATATGAGAGGCTGTGCCCACTTTTACGGGGCTCATTATCTCCTGACATAGGACATGAAAGGCTAATATTCTCTTGTATAACAAAAAAGGTTTACAGTGCCTGCTTATAAGGGGTTCATGTACATGATTAATGTGACCAGTCCCCATTCTACTTCCTGTTGATAAGACAGACCTTTTTATATACAGGGGAGGTAGTCACTTAAAGCTACACTAGGTGATTCCCATTTTTAAACAATGCATGTATCCAGAGAAATACCATACAGTGGAAATTAATTCACAGCGCTCATTTTTTCAGCGCTCATGGGTGTGCACAAGTAGGAAGAAAAAAGTAAAAGGTAAGTAAAGTTTGAGATCTCAGAATGTTTTGTGTAGACTTTCTTTGGCCAAGAAATAAAAATCCACCAAGTGGTGAACTGCAGAGTATACAAAAACTTTTAATAAACATAAGAATCTCAGATCTTCTTTGAATATAGGCAAATTGTGCCTATGGTGTAAAGAGTATAGCAGTGTGGAGTGGTGCCCTGGAACAACAATTTTCATTGTACTGCAGATTATAGAACTTTTGTTAAATGCAGGCTCAGTGGCTACAGAATCTATACTTGGTTGCTGTGGGGTAGCTGCAGTGAGAGGTGCAATGCTCTTGGCCCCAGCGCATGGTTTTATGGTACTCCAGTCTGGGATCGTCACTGTCAAGCTTCTTCCTGAGTCTAGGAGTTACTGAGGGCTCTTCTGTTCAAATGCTTCCTCTCTCTCCAGGTTCTGGGTAGTGAGATCAGGGCTCTTCTGTTCAGATTCTTCCTCTCTTCAGGTTCCAGTGGTAAAGTTAGTGCCAAGGAGGGCCAGATAGCACTATGCCTGGATAGATAAAGGGCTGTAAACTGCAAGGGATCAGGTGAAAGGACATTTAACCAATCTCCTTCATAGAGGGGATAGTGCCATGGGCCTCAGGGTGGGGGTTAGATGATATAAGATGCTGATTTAATCAGTATGGGAATGGGCTGTCAATTGAGCTGGAATGCTAGAGTATGGCCACCTTTTCTCACTCTTAACACCAACAGGAAGGCTCAAATCCATACGTCTCAACCACTTAGAACAAGAAGTCTGGATGAAGCCATAAAAGAATGGGGGCAATGGCCTTAAAATAGGGACAATTTTTAAATATTGCTCTTACAAACTTAGAAAGTTGATAGAATAAAACTCAAATGTCTGTCATTATTTTCTGAATTAAATCCTCAATAATTAGCCAGTGATTTGCTAGAAAACCAAAATTTTATGAGGAACAGAAAAAAATATAAGGCAAAAATCTGGACATTCTGCAAAAATCTGGACAGAGAGTTTGCTGAGATCACACACACATGCACACACACACACACACACACACACACACACACACACACACACACACACACACACACACACACACACACACACACACACACACTAAAAAACTATTGTGGCTTGTTTTCCTTGTCACTAGTTCACCGGATAAACCACGCTAATGTAGATGCAGTGATTTACAAATGTACTGACTTGACTGACTTTTTTATATTAACAGCAGCAGCAATTGGGGTTAATTAACAGTTTATGTCCAAATCCTGAGTTAGATGTTTTGTGAGTTATGGTTTAGTTTCTCATTAAGAGTAATGTAAAAATAAAATAAATAAAATAAATAAAATAAATGTATCATTATCAGCCATTGAATGGATAAGGCCAGTCTCTAACCAAATAGGACAGGTTAATTTGAGCACAAAGGGGAAAATGTCTAGGCTTAAAATGTCCCACAAGGGCAGCTTGCCTAGTACTTACCTATGAACCTAGAAACTTAGAAGTCACTGGAGGAGCCATTTGAAGAGCATGACTATTTTAGCAGAGGCAGGTTCAGTATACTGTTGCACTGGCAAAGAGGCAGTGGCTCACACATAACTTTTGTACGTAGGAACGTTTAGTTAAGGAGATACCCTACAGGAAAACTGATGCATGTTAACCAAACAGCAGACTGTGCTCACCCATGCACAGGCAGGGCACACTGCATATCAGACATATGCACCTCAAATAATAATGTACAAAGGGCAGGGCACAATTATTTTCATCTGTACAAGTGGGAAAAGAGCGCATGTGTGGGTGCCTTTCATAGGGAGATGTGTGAGTACAGAGGAAATGTAGGAAAAGGAGTGCAGGTGTGTGTATGTGTGTGTGCGTGTGTGTATGTGTGTGTGTGTGTGTGTGTGTGTGTGTGTGTGTGTGTGTGTGTGTGTGTGTGTGTGTGTGTGTGTAATGTATTGTGGACCATGGTGGTGTGACTGTGTGTTGATCTTGTGGACATATTTAGGGCATGCATGGTAGA
Organism: Protopterus annectens; assembly: GCF_019279795.1. Taxonomy (NCBI): domain Eukaryota; kingdom Metazoa; phylum Chordata; order Ceratodontiformes; family Protopteridae; genus Protopterus; species Protopterus annectens. The sequence continues at coordinate 1,253,796,561 of NC_056727.1, forward strand.
GGGTTGAAAATTCTCTGCATGCACTTACCTATGAGTCTTGACTCTACAAGGAATAGCTCTGGTTGTATCATGCCCCTGGCTAGATGTGTGCTGTATGATTGATCAGTGTCCATCACCATGTGCCACCACTATGACCACCAAGACCATGGGGACCTCCTATCCCAAGTATAAACACTATCAAAACTGATGTAGCAGTGGATGTGCTAGTGCTTCATGAGCATGGACCATGTCCCCTCATCCATGGCCACAATGACCACCATCCATAGATGTATCAGTGGAATGGCATGAACCATGCCTCACACATGGCAGGTAACCTCAACTGGACAGGGCATATTCTGGTAAGTTACTCAGTCTGCTGAAACAGTGCCACATGTGGGACATGCCCTGATGGAGCTCATTCTACACACCCTGCATCAGTCTGACTTACTGTGCCATGGCCATGCTGATGCTGTCCTGGGCCTTCCTGATGGCCTTGCACATTCACTGGGTTGAGGCCAGTGAGAATGGCAGCAACCATGCCAATATCAAAGCCCAGTAGTCACCTCCCTTTGTGTCTCCCCTGTGTCCAATAGAGCTACCATCATATCCAGATAAGTGTATAGTATGGGGTGTTGTACAGTCTTGAGTGGTGGTGTCCCAAGTAACTTGTCCACCCTGTGTGCTGTGTGTTTCTTGGGTGTTCACAGGTATAGAGGCTGTATCCAGGTAATGTGTAGTGGGATGCAGTGGTCACATTCCCTGTGTCTAGCACACACATCATACCCATGGACTGTGCCAGCTCATGCCCACCAGCATCAGTAGAGGCATCAGATCCTCTGATCTCAAGTGGTGGCAGTTCCACACTAGTGCTGCCAGATAAAGAATCATGAGAAAACAAAGCAAAGTACAAGAAAATGAGTAATTACAGCTCATTTCCAGACCCAGATATGTACTACGAACTGAGATGTTGCAGTAGCAGCTCCCCCATACCATGCAGATAAAGACAATACCTTGGGTAGAGGGTTGTGATAGTGCTATCCCTGATGTATCTATATAACCCAAACAGGCAGCATTAACAACTAGACCAAAGAAGCATGACTGTGGTGGACTTACACATGCTGTTTAAGAGAAATAGCTGGACATACCTTGAGCATCTTCAGGAGATATCTTGGAGCCCGATGAGCCTCTGTGCCAACATCCAGCACCACAATGTAGGACCTATCTGGGATGCCAGTACCCCTTGGGGGCACCCAACACTCCTTCATCTCTATTAGAGGTTATCCATCCAATGGCCCTCCATCCATTTGTGCCAGGTCGGCAGCCTGTTGTTGTACAACATGAATAATATTGCTGGTCCTGCACTGGACCATTGCATATCAGCAGTCCTGGTAACCAACTGCATTTACAGCCACCACCATGTGTTTCCAGACACTGTCACAGTAGGCCTGGTTGGCTGCATCCAAGCCAAAGAACCACTGACTATGGGAACTGAAGCCCTGGATGAGGACCTCCTTGTCTGCATCTAAGACCCTTGCCTTTCTTGTGGTCTTGTCAGCAGACCCTTTGGTGTGCTTCATAGATGGTCACATAGACATTGATATGTAGTTATGGAAAACATTGGTATTAACATCTGATCAGGAGTGGCCCACAAATTCCTTTTAGGCAACTCCATCATTACATACCCCTTTCTGCCTGTGCATCTGACATTCCCATATGTCTGACCAATCTGTTCAACAGATGTAAGTCACATAACAACTACAGCAGTTGTACTGCTGCAACTCTCCAGTATAACATCATTATGAAATGGCTTTGTGATAAACACTTTGGCAAATGTGGTGGACTAATACAGAGTACAATAGCCAGTTTGTTTATCACACAAGCACTACATCCCTAGAGTTTCACAGGTGAGAGGAGGAAGTGCATGTGGATGCGCCTCAACTTAAGCTTCACAGTCCTTCTGCACAACAATTACATATACTTTAATTACTTACCTAAGTTCTCTTTTGTTAAAGCCCCTTAAAAGTATTGTTCAGCTTTAAACATGGCACAATAACAAAACAAGTATTAAAGCTCAGTAGTTATGTATGTTAAGCTATAGAAGTTTGAACTGACTTGTTCTTAGGTTAAGCAGGTGTTGTCATAGATTCATAGATATATACTAGGCTGACAACTGCTAGGGTTTTTATAAGCCTAGCCATGCAACCCAACTTTGTCCCACAAGTTATATGTTTTTGATGTTTGTATAGGGGATGATTGTTGATTATAACATGATTTACTGACTGCCTCTGTCCATCAAAGACATAGGCACCAGACCAGGGGTGAATTTTTGATTTCCTATCCAATGGTCTGAGTTATGCTTAAATAGGGTTAGGGAGGGACTTTGTTTCACATGGATGGGGAGCGAATTCCAGAAAATAGGAATTCTCTGAGATGCATATCTGTCTCTCCAACATGTCCTATTTATTCTCCAAGCAAAATTTAGTTAATTAGTTCTAGAAATGTTGATGCTGTTTGTTTCGTGGATGTGCAAAAGGTTCATTAGCATGGGGTCCAGGGAGGCATTGCCTCTTAGTGGTCTGTAGAAGACTGAGTAAAGAGACAGGGCTTTGAGATGATCCACACAGGACATTGTGCTTATGACCTGTATTCTTTTTGTAAGCAACCGTTGTGACATTGCAGTTGCGGTATGTGTTTGGTCAGGTACAAACTGAAGGGGCGTTATATTCAATGATGGGTCTGATGAGAGTGACTACAGTGTATGATGACGTCCCTGGACATAGACGCCATGTCCTTACTCATAAGTTGAGCAATATACAAGGATTTCCTTACTATCTTGGACACATGTTGGGCAAAGGCCAGGTTATTGTTTATATATGTTCCCAGATCCCTAAATGGTAGGTCAACTCTTACTGGTGTTTTATTGATGAAGTAGTTTCCCAGGGTGGCCAGCTTCCCAAAAGGTACTATAATGAATTTCTTGGCACTGGAATTTAAGCCATGGCTTTGGCACCAATCATTTGTCTGTTTTAGACCTTGTAAGATGTTTGCATCTAAAAGAGATTCTATGATTGCTCCCAGTTTGAAATCATCTGTGAACTTGGTCAGCCAAAGACTTTTGACATCAGCCTTGACTTCTGAGAAGTAGAAGTCAAAGAGGAGCGGGCTCAGCACAGATCCCTGGGGGGCTCCACTGGTGATAGGGCCACTTTGTGAAAGTGGTCTCACCAATCCTAACTTCCTGGGGTTCTATTTGTGAGCCAGTTGGCTATCCAGTACATTATATAGCAATTACATATACTTTAATTAGTTACCTCAGTTCTCTTTTGGTAAAACACCTTGAAAGTATTGTTCAGCTTTAAATGTGATGTATAAACATAGGAATTTATGACTAATTCCATAAGTATATTAACAATGTCCGAGTGGGATATTGTATCAAGTGCTTTAACCAGGTCAAGGTAGGCAGTATACACTATTTTACCATTCTCCATTGCCTTGGTGATCTTCTCAAAGAAGTCCACCAGGTTAAGTAGGCATGACCTTCCTTTAACAAAGTCAAACTGGAATGGATCCAGTGTTTGAAGTTCTATGTCTTTGTTGATCATTTCCATTATAATTCTTTCCATGGCTTTGCATAGAAGACTAGTCGGACTAATGAGCTGTTTTTATGGGATCTGTTGATGGGACATCTTTATGAAGAGGGATAACCATTGCACTCCTCCATTCTTGTGACATGAAGTGTGTTTTGAGACTATAGTTAAATGGTAACTCCACTGGCCCTGATAGGTCATATTTTAGACTTATCAGGAAACATCCTGGGATATTATCAGGGCCCATTAAGGCTGTGTTCCTGGCCTTAGTGCGCACAGCCAGGATATGCTGTCTGTTTGGGGTAGCTGGGGTTTGAGTAGGGGGTGCCTAAAGTTAGAACTGAATTTGTTAGTCAGCAGATTAGCAGACTTAATTAGCCATCTTACTTGCCTGCTTAATTTGATGAGAGAGTTCTTATCTTTATTGGAAGTACAACAGCTTCTATGCAGCCATTGACATAGTTATACAAAGGTTTTGTGAACAATTCTGAGTAAGCTTCTGTGATTTCTGGGTTTGGAGGGGCACTGAATTTTGACAAACTATCACTTAATAAAGGTACTTTGCTATGGAATAGTTCCTAACTGTTACTGGGGTTACCGAGTTGATTTTGGTTTCAGTGGAGAAAGCTTTGTTATCAGACCTTACCAGGGAGAACGTGACACTGGGGGGTGGGGTGGGGGCAGCATTCTCTCATATTTGTCACTGAGTTGATTTTGATTTCAATGGAGACAGGTTTGTTGTTGGATCTTACCAGGGAGTACCTGACACTGGGGGGGGGGGGGGGGGGCAGCATTCTCCCATATTTGTAAGCATGAGGTTCCGTATGGTGGAAAGTACAGTTGTGTACTCTTACCACAAATGTAGATGTACGAGTGTGTTCACTGTTGCAGTCATCACTGTGGGGTTCTTCCTGCCAGCAGCAGCCCCCGATCGGCCAGAATCCCAAAGTCTGGATCGGGCGCCAGCTGAGGTCGCATTTATCCTGATGTCAATGCGCCGGAAGGTATAAAGACCACTGCTGACGCCATTTCCCCAGTTTTTCTTGCCCCAGATGTCAGGTGCCCAGAAAGAAAAGGCTAAAAAAGAAACCATGCCCAAAACCTCAGCAGCCAAAATACCTCATAACAGACAATACTCAAGGAAAAAACAAAAGAGGGGATAGGAGAGAGGGTAACCCGGACTGCAGCAGTGAACACACTCGAACATCTACATTTATAGTAAGAGTACACAACTGTACTATGTCCTTTGTGGTTCACTGTTGCAGTCATCACTGTAGGGTTGAGTCCCAAAGCTAAGAAAGGGTGGCTGGAGGAGAAACAGAGGGAGCGGTCACAAAACTTTGCAAAACTGCAGAAGCAAAACCTGCCCTGGATTTAGAATAGAGAGGGAGGTTGTAACGCTTAGAAAAGTTATGTACAGAACTCCAAGTAGCAGCTTCCAAAATATCCTTGGTAGGAACCCCACAAAGAAAAGCTGCTGAAATAGCAGTAGCCTGGGTAGAATGAGTCCTAACATTAACAGGAACTGGATTGCCATGATAAGAGTAATAGAACTTGATGCAATGGGCAATCCACTTGGAAATAGTTTGCTTAGTGATTGCTTTCCCCTGAACAGTAGGAGCATAAGCGACAAACAACTGATCGGATTTCTGGAATATCTTGGTCCTGTCCAGGTATAGACAAAGCTGTCTGTGCACGTCTAGAGAGTACAAAAGACTTTCTTCCTCATTTTGAGGATTAGGATAAAAGGTAGGCAAATGAATAGACTGATTCAAGGCCACTGCCGAAACCACCTTGGGCATAAATGTGGGATTAGTCCATAGAGATACCCTGTCCTGATGAAAAATAAGGAAGGGTTCCACAGCCATGAGTGCTTGCAATTCCGAAATTCTTCTAGCAGAGGTAATAGCTAAAAGAAAAGCAGTTTTCCAAGGCAAAAATTTTAAATCCGTGGAAGCTGCAGGTTCAAAAGGAGACAAAGTTAATTTCTCCAAAACATAGTTAAGATCCCAAGTGGGAACAGGAGCCCTTATAGGGGGCCGAATATTCTTAGCCCCTCTAAGAAATTGTTTAAGTAATGGATGAGAAAAAATTGGAGGATCCGTATCGTAATGTGCAGAAATAGCAGAAGCATGAAGCTTAACAGACGAAAAAGATAGGCCCGTATGTAATAACTCTGTCAGATAGTGCAAAATCAGAGGAATGTTCGGAACAGAAGAATCACCACCCTGGACTTGACTCCAGGAGCAAAATCTTTTCCATTTTCCCACATAAGATTTTCTAGTGCTGGGCCATCTAGCTTCAAGGATTACATCCAATACCTGTTTGGAAAGGGAAGAGGTGTTTACAGACCCTGGATCCACCAGGCAGCTAGATGCAGAGTCTTGACATGAATGTGCAGTATCCGGCCATCCCGTTGAGACAGTAGATGAGGGATTTGAGGCAGAATCCAGGGAGGCTCCTGGACCAAGTTCATCAGAGTGGAATACCAGAATTGCCAAGGCCAATTGGGAGCCAATAGAATCATGTGCAGTCTGTCCTGTTTTATCTTCAGAAGTACCTGAGGTAGAAGAGGAAAGGGAGGAAAAGCATATACTGAGAGGTGTTTCCAACTGAATGAGAGGGCATCCACTTTCCATGCTAGTTTGTGGTAGGTCCTTGTGCAGAATGTTGGAAGTTGATGATTCTGAGGGGATGCAAAGAGATCTATGTCTGCACATCCCCAAGCCTTTATAATCAACCTGCATATCCGAACATCCAACATCCATTCGTGTGGATCTGAAATGCATCTGCTCAATGCGTCTGCCAGAGTGTTGTCTTTCCCTGGCAGGAATTGCGCTTGTAAGTTGACACTGCAGGTCAGAGCAGTGTACCAGAGATTCATGGCTAATCTGCACAGGGGGTAAGAGTGAGAGCCCCCCTGCTTGTTGATGTACCACATCACTGTAGTGTTGTCTGGCTGTATCAACAATTGTCCTGGTAGAAGAAGGTCCCCGAAGGCTATCAGGGCATTCTGCACAGCTAGCATCTCCTTCAAATTTATATGCAGGTACGTTTGCTCCTTTGTCCAAACACCCTGAAGACATCTCCCGTGCATGTGGGCTCCCCATGCATAATCTGAAGCATCCGTTGTCAGAACTTGGTTGGTCGGTGGAGGACAAAAAGGCTTCTCCTTGTTCTGTAGACAGGCTTTGGCCCACCAAAGAAACTCTCGCTGGAGACAAGGCAAAATTGTGACCACTGTTTCCAAACTGTGGTAACGCTGAGACCAGACACTCTTGAGGTACCACTGCAGTTTCCTCAAATGCAGCCTTGCATATGGTCTTAGCAGAATGCAGGAGGCCATGTAACCCAAAGCCTGCAGAATTTTTCTTGCTGTCAGCAGTTTCATTGAAGCCAGGTGTCGGAAAAAAGAAGCCAGTTGCACTTTTCTGTCTGGTGTCAAGGAAGCCATCTGGGTTGAAGTACTCAGAAGAGCACCCAGGAAAGTAATCTGTTGTGTGGGTACCAGGTTTGATTTCTTTAGATTCACTGTGAAACCGAGGCACTGAAGAAGATGCTGCACAAAGGCTAGATGCTGAAGTAGAGTGTCTTTGTCGTCCGCTTGAAGAAGACAGTCATCCAGATAAGGGTAAATTTGAATCCCCTTCTGTCTGAAAAACACCATTACTGGTGCCAGGCACTTCGTAAAGACCCTGGGCACAGTAGATAAGCCAAAGGGCAGCACAGAGAACTGGTAATGTTTCAAGCCCGCTTTGAAATGCAGATACCTTCTGCACTCTTGCCTTATAGGAATATGCAGGTAAGCTTCTTTTAAGTCCAAAGTCACCATCCAAGCGTTCTTGCCCAACATAGGCAGCAGCTGCTGCAGAGTGAGCATCTTGAATTTTGGTATATCTAGGAAGGTGTTTAGTACAGTGAGGTCCAGGATTGGTCTCCACGAATTTTTCCTTCCTGGGAACCAGGAAAAGTCTGGAATAAAAACCTTGCCCTATTTCTAAATTTGGCACCAATTCTATGGCCCTCATAGCCAGGAGGGACTGAACCTGCTGTTGTGCCTCTGCCCACTGATGATTTGGCAGGTCTGGCCAACCGCTCGGTTTTGGCAAAGTGTGGAAATGAAATCTGTAACCTCTTGAGACTATGTCCAGAACCCATTTGTCCCGGGTTATGTGGTTCCAATTTTGATAAAAAAGAGAAATCCTTCCCCCCAAAAGAGCTTCCAGGAGAGGAGCCCCTGGAACCAGAAAGGGAGAGTCATAAAGACTGTTTTCGGTAGGGTTGAGACTTATCTTCACCCCCCTTGGGAGAGGGGGCACTCCACTGCCTATTCCTAAAATGGGACTGTGACTGTCCCCTACCTCTGGAATGCCTGAATCTGCCTCTCTGAGACCTGTCCGAGCCCAGAAAGGACCAAGGTTTAGTTGGCCAGTGTCTGCTAAATCTAGGAGGTTGCACCTGTAGAAAATCCTTAACCGTCTGCATAGATTTGGCTTTGTCTTCCATTTTCTTCAATATCTCTTCAGCTTAGGACCCAAACAGAACATCGTGCTGCAAAGGGGCATCCAAAAGTTTGGCTTTAATCTGATCCAGCAAGCTTTGATCCCTTAACCAAGCATGTCTTCTAATAACAGCACCAGTTGTTGCAGCCCTACAAGAAGCTTCCAAAGAATCAAAACCACAATGCAGGGTATGTTTACCCACTTGTTCAATAGCATGCAATAAATCCTGTAACTCCTGATTATCCGCACCAATAGACACAGATGACATCTTTTATTGAAATACAGACAAAAGGTATTGCTGATACTTCAGCATATGAAATTGACAGTTCAAAGCCCTAATAGACATTGTCGCAGAAGTATAAACCTTTTTACCCCATCTCTCCAAAGCCCTGGACTCTCGGTCAAAGGGAATAGGATTTTTAGCAGAGGCCGCTTTAACACCCTTAGGACCCTGAGAAATTGTTTACGGATCAGGGGAAAGATTTTTAAAAAGAAATTTATGAGAATCTGGAACCCTATAATACCTATCCGGTTTGGCCAGAGTAGGGGGAAAAGAATCAGGAGAGAGAGAAGCTTCCGAAAAAACATCATCAACAATGTCCAATACAGGGGGAATAGCCAGAGGCTTATGCTGTGGGAGAAGAAGAAAATCCCTAAGCCTTTTCTTGGATTCAGAGAATTCCTGCCCTTCCCAGTGAAAATGTACCCTCATATCATGCAAAGTTTCACCAAAAGAATAATCCTCAGGAGGAGAGGCGGAAGGAAAGGAATCTTCAGCATCAGAATCCTCATAAAGAGAAAAAGAATAATCCTGCTCAAAGGGAAGAAGCAGAAGAAACAGAAATTTGGTCTGAAGAATTATAATCGGACTGTAATCTAGGCTTCTTGTCAGGAGGGGGATGAGAACCCCTGATCATTGTTAAGAGATCTTCAGCCATCCTAAGCATCTGCCTCTGAGGCCTAGGACCCTGATCAAAAGGTGCCTGTGCTAGCCACTTCACTTTAGCTGGAGCCTTAGACTTTGACTTAGAATGTAAACCCGAATCCACATTTACAGGAAGCTGTGAAGGCCTGAGAACTCCCTCAGAAGCCAGTACCTGCCTACCGGCTCTGGACACAACTGAGGGAGCAGTATCCGAAGGTCCAGTCCCTGGCAATTCTGAAGACCCCATCAGCTCCACACCAGAGTTGGTACAGGCAATTGGTTCAAAAGAGGTGGACAACAGGGGCTGCAAAGGTGCCTCACTGATGACCGACGAACCAGCAACTGGCAATAACTGAGTAACATCCTTTGCTGTGGACCTTGGAGGCCTGTCTGCATCCCTGCGCCTCTTACACACCCCAGAATCCAGAAAAGAATCTGAAGACATGTTATAATTAAACCTTTTTCCAAAATAGTAAAAGGCAAAGTTATATCTACGCCTAATAGTACGCTGATTAAATCTAGCACAAAACACACAATTAGCAACGTCATGCTCAGGACCCAGGCAGGGAATACAGTAAGAGTGAAAATCCCTATGAGCTATTTGCTTCCCACAAGAAATACAATTATTAACTTTTTCTGACATCTGACTGGAGCAAAAAAAAGACCTCCCCAATGGGGTACTTATCCATAAAAAATGAAAATCCTTGCATTAGATCCAAAAACAAACAGGAACAGGCCGACCAGCATCAGTGAACTGCAAAGGGTACCGCGCGGCAAGAAAGACTGGGGAAATGGCATCAGCTGAGGTCTTTATACCTTCCGCTGCATTGACGTTAGGATAAATGCGACCTCAGCTGGCGTCTGATCCAGACTTTGGGATTCTGGCCGATCGGGGGCTGCTGCTGGCAGGAAAACCCCCAAACTGATGACTGCAACAGTGAACCATGAAGGACATCCTGCAGTGGGTGCATGCACTAACTAGCCAAGGGTGTTTATATTTATGAAGTCCAGGAATTTCTGGCCTGCAGAGTTGAGGCCATGTAGGATTCCCAGATTATAGAAGGATAATTAAACCCCCATGAGTAAGGTGTTAGATTGGATGGTGAGTGTCTCCAGTAGGTCTAAGTATGTGCTATGAGTTTCGTGGGACATAGAGGGTGACCTATGTCTTGCTAGGATATGCTATGGGATTTTATCTTTGGTGACCTACACATACAGAAGCTCCAACATGTCATCCTGTTTAACCAACCTAGAGGTATGCTAGTTATCGATGTATATTGAGAAACTTCCCCTTTTAGTCCCTGTCTGTGCAGCTACTGGTCTTCTGGTCTAAAAGTATGGAAGACATTGAAAACTTGCACTGCCTGGGTACCCTCTATGGCTTTAAACCATGTTTTGGTAACTCCACAGATATCTATATTCTCCAAGGTGAAGAGGGCTTGAAGGGAGTATATTTTGTTGTGTTGTTTAGGCACCTGGTATTAAGTAGTAACAGCTTGAGATTATATTGGGCTGATTTTGCTATGTCAGTATGTTTGCCAATTTGTCATTGCTTAAAAAAAGCTCTCTGGGGAGGATAAAATTTTGACCAGTATTTGCAAGCCTAGAGGTGACAGGTACAGATGATTCTTAACAAAGTAATATGGCCTGTTAACTATGTCTTCTCATGCTGTCCAATATTGGATTCCCTAGGAATGACACCAGAATATTAGCCAATTATTAAAAATCAATCATCTTTTGTTTGCATTTTGGCATCATCCTTGTGAGGGTAATACATTGCTCAGTGCTAGGCTCATATCAGCCTGAGTGCTTAGTCAGAGAGATCTATAATGTCTCTGTTTGTATAGTTTAGGGAGGTAAGTCTCAGGTCATTTACACCTACATGGACTATGATAGAATCATAGTGGTACCTGTGGTGCAGTGACTTGAGTGCGTTCATAATTTGGCAGATCCTGGCTCCAGATTGGCAACTAACATTATCTTCTAATTGCTCAGCACAGTTAGAAGGGTATCATTATGTCTTACAGTGAAGTCCCTTATGATTAGAGTAATGGGCCATGTGTTTGCTTGCCTTATGGGCTTTACATTTAGGGATCCACAGACTGTGGCTGTATGTGTCATATTAGATATTTCCTTTGTTGAGTGCTTTTGAGTTTGCTGAGGATAATATTTGCCGATGGGTAGTCCAGGAGGTTTTTGCTGTTTAGGAAGACTGCATTTAAATGCCTCAGCATATGTTGGTCTATGTGTGTGTTGTGTGCTGTGTGTGATGGGTGTTGTGTGTATGGTTTTGATGGATTCATGTTGATCCACTGAAGGTGGTTTTTATGAACACAAATAAACCAAAACCAGTTTGCAGAAACTGTCTTCAGCGAATATTGAAACAATTTTTTTGTGGGGGAGGGGGGTGGTCAAGCCCCAGAATTATATATAATAATGATGAGGTTGCATGACATTGGAAAAAGCAATCTCCACCTTTGTCGAAGGCAGTTTTGGTAAACTGGCTTTGGTTTCTTTGTATTTGCTGAATTCACCTTTGAAAGACTGACATGCTCCCATTTTGACAACTTGAAGCATGCTTGTATGTGAGAGTTTAGCCCCCAGTATGTGTATACAGTGTATGTACAACTCTTGCACACCATATCTGTTATGTTAAGGATTAAGTGGTTGTCAGTAAGCATGAGGCAATTACTAGTTTGACTCAAGATACCCAGCACCAAGCTGGCTGCAGAGAAGTTACGAAATTGCATATCCATGTTGACCGGTCTTCTAATTGGTGTGCTACAAGGGTGTGGCATATGGAGGTTAACAAAAGGCCATTAAGGGTGCCTTTTTTGGGGTAGTGGAGGCAGTCTGGACTATAAACTAGTAAGTTCTACTAAATTAAATGGTATTGACACTCGGCATACAAACTAGTTGCTCTAAGCTTGTCAGTGTGCAAGGTATTTGCTCTGCACTTATTGCTTTACAGGATATCACTTTATGGGCAGTTTTGTAGGGGAATTCTAGTTGTTTGTGTCTGTATAAGGCACTTGGTGTGGTGAGCAGCTCTTTGCAAATGCACCAAATGTATGCTAGCACTGAAACTACAGAAAATTGACTGTTGAGCCTTCTGGCCAATAAAGTAACCACACCTAAACCCCTTTTGTGTGTTTCCCAACTCAGATAAATAGACCAGGTCAGTAGAGTAGCTAGGATGGGAAGAGAGATGCAACTGCCCCTGGTGCAAAGTGTTGGGTGGGAGTGAACAAGTGATCCTGATCTCCCTTTAATACAGTACTGGCTTTTATTACATTTGCAGTCAAATCTGAGCACTGCATCCCTCAGTATGTAATCTAAATTGTAGCAACTGCTTGCTATATACCCTATTAAGATTAGGAATCCACTAGTGTGGTTTGTTTTTAGAGTTTGTTTTGGGCTTACTTCTAGTAAGTACAGCAGCCTCTATATAGCCATTTACATGGCTGTACAGGATCTCTGTGAACAGGTTGCTGAGAACTCGGGGTTTGGAGGGTCATTGAATTTTGACAAACTACCACTTAATAGGATGTAGTTTGTTTTGGATGTAGTTCCTGTTAGAGGGTTTGCTGGTTTTACCTAGTTTATTTTATTTGACATTAGTTAAATAAATAAATAAATAAATAAATAAATAAATAAATAAATAAATAAATAAATACATATGCAGAGAGAAACATGATGGAGTTCTCAGAATATATGCCTGAGGTAGGTATGAACCTAGCCTTGAGCAGTATTCTACCATTACCAAAAATAATTGGCTTAGATTCTGGTATCATTCTAAGGGGGGTACAATATATATCAGAGGGTACAATATATATCAGCCTGGGAAGATATTGTAGACTGTCCAAAGCTTTGCTAGGGATGGCCTGCACCTCTTTTCCCAAAACTCCCATATATTGGCTAAAGCCTTGTCTACCCTATAGTGCCTTTTTTAGGTAAAGCCAGTCTTTTAATTCTCCCAACATAAATAAACAGAATTAGAACAACATTAAGGTATTGCTGTTGAGTGCTAGGAGTATTAATAAAAAACTCAACACCTTCCAAGCACAACTTAACCTAGAATATATTGATATATGGTTTGTCTCAGAATCCTGGTTCAAAACTAGTGAAAGCAGTGCATCAATGGAGGACTTCAATGTCTAGCACACATACAGGCCCACTGCATTAGACATTGTAATAAAGGCAGACGTGTCTCTATATTAAAAAAAAAAAAAATCTCACTTCCAGACTTGCTGGACAAGATAACAACTTGGGACTCCACCATGTCCAACATTCATCTTACTGTATACAATATGGCATCATAGCTAGCTAAAGGACCCTCCATGCCCACCTCGACTCATGCCTCCTACTTAATCAGTATGGAATCCTTATGTATTAAACCAAACACCATTATTCTAGGGAACTTCAACTATCCCGCCATCAGCTGGGTGACTTTTACATTCTCAAATATGTATGCCCAAAGATTTCTGGACTTCATAAATGCAAACTTCTTGGACCACGTAGTCCATATCCCAAACAAAGAAGATAAAATCCTGGACTCGGTCATTACCATTTTGTGCTAGTTTTCCTTCTTGCGTATTGTAACCTCCCGATCAAATAAACCAAAGCCAGACATGAGGTAAAATAGCCACCCAGGTAAGTGATAACTACAAAGCCTTTTTTAACTATGTTAGAAATCTCAGAAACAATGACCAGACTGGGCAGAGCTAATAATAAATGATATCACATAATCAGACCCGTGAGGATGTAGCCAAATAAAAAAGAGTGTTTGCTTACTAAAACTCATGTTATTGGAGAGACACAAGATAACAAATGTCGGCACTGCCCCTTTTCTTATGACAAAACAGTCAGGTTAGAATTATATGAGTAAAACACATATTTACTTTATGGTTAGATCATGAGGGCTGGAATAGTAAGAATAAAACTACAGAAATTTTAGCAACTGAGAAATGTAAATGGTCCTTACATACTGTGTTAAGAAAGTTGGTGCGCCAAGTTGACCTTAAAGATTCTGAAAGTTTTACTGCTTTAGTAGAAATGTTGTTATGCCATGAAAATATGTACACAACTGAGCAAGCTAAACTTATAGAAAAGTCGGTGTAAAATACTTACAGCAAACAAAAAGTAACAGCTATAAACACAGTCTGTGTTAAATATGGGAAAAGGGTCATGAAATGAAGTTTTGTGTTAGTACGGTTGATGTGATGTGATTACACCTGTTAAAACTACAGTCTTTGAAAGCATACTACAAATGATGATATATCTATGGAATATGACAAATGATTTGCTAGAATGGTTGCGAGAGCATTTGGTTACTGTCATTATATAAACTTAATAAAATGTAATATCTTATTTAAGGACAGAGAGCTTGTAGGAATCTTAGATTAAGACAGTATGGTCACAATGCTAGAGGGATACTATGTAGACTGAAAATAATTTTTTACTGACAATGAGGCTGAGGTGGTGTACATTCATATAGAAAAGAAACAGCATCCCCATTACTCAGACAAAAATTCAAACTGTGTTTGGAAAGGTAATCCATCCTGCTCTTTTATTACCCAATTTAACACATGACATAATAATGGGGAAATATTTCCCAACTTTAAAAGGTTATAGAGGCAAAAATAGCCATTTCAATAAATCATGCTATCTGTGTGGGGAGAGGGACAAGCAAATGAATAAATGTACAGATGTAGCTCTACCTTTTTTAAAATGGGGAATGTGGTGCAATTATCAGACACATGCATTAAAGTGGATAAAGACCAATTCACAGTGCTAGAAAACTCTGATGATTTACAAGTATGGCTTAAGCTACCTCTAAAAAGTAATGTATCAATATTTATCATGAATAGGGCAGCCTGCAAGAATAGAAACCGTAGAGAAGAGGAATTTGCACATTAAAATATCGCAGCCTGCTGTGATAGAGCCACATACAAGAACAGAAGATGTATATCTATACAGTAAAATGTTGCAGTTTGAAAATGTTGCAGAGCAGAGACTAGAAGTATTATTGCATATTAGAATGTCACAGAGCAAGGAATGGAGATGACTAACATAACTAAAAAGAAGGGATCAATAGCTCAGAAAACATACTTTAAGAGAATATGTTTAGGAAGGTCAACATTCACCACCTAAGCAGAATTCTATATTTTCTGTCAAGTTAAAACAGAAAGTCAAAACCCCAGAGTTGGGGCAGCAGGTGAGTGTGGAAGAAGATGAATTTACTAGTAAGAAAATTTGCAGTGATGCAGTTAAAGAGGTATAAATAATATTTGGTCAGAGTAATGAACCCAATTCTGTCAGTACAGGCATTATAAATCAGGACTGTAGGCAACAGGTATGTATAAGTGAGGAAAGAATTAAAGATGGAAATAAAACGTTTCATGAGGCACTGTTTTCAGAGGAAAAGGAACTTGTAGAAAGAAAAGTAAGTGGGAGGCTGGTACCAATTCACCTTTCAGTAGAAGGAAAACAAACTAGAGAAGAAAAAGTAAATGCGATGGTGGTATTTATTCACCCCGAGAAAGCAAGATGAAAGAGGGAAATGGGAGAAGATAGTGTATACCAAGAGAAAATGTAACCCTTGAACAGAGGTTTAATGATATTCATGTTGTGACCAAGTACAGAAACTCTTAACAAGAGAAAGAGCAGCAGATGTATACCTATACAGTATGCTTACTTTCTCCATAAATAAAGTTATCTTGTAATTCAAAACCTAGAAGTGTGGTACATCATCTTCAAAAAGAAGGGACACCAGGAAAATGAGGCAAAAATAGCAACTGATAATAATGAATACTGGTACGAGTTGTCTTTTCTAGAAGAGGAGTTAGGGTACTAAAACCCCAGTACTTGTCTTGGTAGGAGTGGAGGCATTACCCATTACCATACAAAATGTTGACCTTCAGGAAACTCCAGATTTGGCTGACAGTTAGGCAAGCTAGATAAATTTTGAAAGGGCATAATGGAAAGATCATAGTACATAGTGGAATAAGCTGAAGAAAATAGTTCTACTTCTTAATAAGCCTTTGAATTACAATATAACTTTATTTATGGAGTAATTAAGCATGCAACAAGAGACACCACAGCAGACCTGTAAATAGGCATATATGTTCCAGTGAAAACATGTAAAGAGAAAGTTGCATAGTCAGGGAACTGTGTTTCCAAATATGGCAAGTCAGAATGACAGAATGAAGGATCAGAAGACTGAGTAATTCAGAATTAAGTATAGTCCTATATTGTCTAGTAGATTGAACCTGAAACGTCTTGTTGATGTAAATGATTAGAAGTGTGGTACAAAAGCCAAAGACATCCCCAAGGTACCAGTAATAGAGCAAGAAAAGCATGTTAGTATGAAGAACATAGAAGTTTAGATAGTGTGGATGAGTCCAGTTGTACAGAATGGTATATGTATGGGCAAACAAGTAAGTGCTAAGGTTAAATCTTATGATGACTGTGTCAAGGCTAAAATGTTGATGAATAACAAGTGTAATCTGCTTTAAAGTATGCAAATACAAACCAAGATTACAGTTCTGCGAATTTAATAAAAACTTTAAGGAATAGGATAAAATAAATTTACAAACAATACTTTGTCTTTCTGAATAACACAGTTCATTGAATTTACTGATAAAAGAATACAGTATGAATGTGACAGAACCCTGGTAGCAAAATACTTTAGAAAGAACAGTTAGTAAAACCAGAAAAGGATATCCAAAATCTCCACACACAAGAAAGTATTGAAAGGATGGGAGTGGTTTGCAGAAAAAAAAATGTTGTAGTACTAATAGGTTCATAGGTTCATAGGTAGGTACTAGGCTGTTGGCCCTAGGGCCTATATAAGCCTAGCCAAACAGTACCCTGGCTTTTGCCACCCAAGAAAATTATTTTCCTGTACCCCTGTCAAGCAGAGCCACAGAAGTGAACCCCGGGGTGAATTTCCTATCTCCCATCCAATCATCAAGATTTTTCTTGAAGAGTGCTAATGAGGAGCTTAGTTTGATACAGATAGGTAGTTTGTTCCACAGTATGGGAAGTCTCTGAGACTGGAATCTATCCCT
Organism: Protopterus annectens; assembly: GCF_019279795.1. NCBI lineage: Eukaryota > Metazoa > Chordata > Ceratodontiformes > Protopteridae > Protopterus > Protopterus annectens. The sequence continues at coordinate 1,253,813,626 of NC_056727.1, forward strand.
CCAGCATGTTCTGTTTATTGTAGTGACAAGGTTTAGGTCCCTAGAGCATGTAGCTCAGAGGGATTGGGATTTCTTTACGTGGAGCATGTCCAACAGCTCTGGGTTTGACATAGCTTTGTATGTTAGGCAGAGATCACCTCTGAGTAGGCGATATGCGACAGACTAAAGCTGGAGTTTTTTAGATGGTCTGTGTAGGGCATGTGTTTGAAGCCAGTAATCCTCTTTGTGAGATATTTCTGTGGCCTTTCCAGTTGTTGTAGATGCCTTGTGAGGTACATACCAAAAGGGGTGTTGTACTCTATAATGGGTCTAATGAGTGGTGAGTAGAGGGGAACAATAACCTCTTTTTTCCTGGATAAGAAACCTTTTGTGATGTGGTGTGCCACGTAGAAGGATTTCCTGACTACTGTGGCGATGTGATTATCAAAGGAGAGACTACTGTCCACCTGTGTCCCAAGGTCTCTTATCACACTTTCGGTGTTAAGTAGACTACCGCCTATGTGTTAGTTCATGGGTACAGAGTTTTTACCAAAAGGGATGACAATGCACTTTTTGGCATTGAGCTTGAGGCCATGGCTTTGACACCAGGCATCTGTCTCAGTGAGGCCCTTTTGTAGGATATCCACATCATTAGGAGATTTGAATATGGCTCCTAGTTTGCAGTCATCTGCAGACTTTGTTAGCCAAAGACCTTCTGTGTTAGCCTGTACTTCAGAGAAGTAGATACCAAACAGGAGAGGACCTAGGACTGAACCTTGTGGTACTCCACTTATCACTGGTCTGAAGTTGGATTTAGAGTTTGCTACTTTCACAGTGTGTGTTCGGTCAGTGAGCCAGTTGGCAATCCATCTTGTGACATAGGATTTATACCTAGTTTAGTGAGTTTGTCTATAATTCCAGAGTGGGGGGGGTGGTGTTGAAAGCCTTGGCGAGATCTAGATAGGCTGTGTGTACCACTTTACCCTCATCTACAGCTTTAGTGACTGCTTCAAAGAAGTCTATCAGGTTTAGGAAACATGATCTGCCTTTTACAAACCCAAACTGAGTAGAGTCCAGAGTTTGGAGATTACCAATGTCATTGTTTATAAGTTCCATGATGATATGCTCCATAGCCTTGCAGACCAGGCTTGTCAGGCTAATGGGACGGTAGTTCCAGGGGTCCATGGTGGCTCCCCCTTTGTGGAGTGGGATAACTGTTGCTGTGCACCATTCAGTGGGCACAAAGCCTGAGGTGAGGCTATGATTGAACATGGTACTAAGGTGGGGTGCCAGTTCATTCTGTAGTTCATGTAGAACGCAGCCTGGGATGCTGTCAGGTCCCATGGATGCTGTGTTCATGGCTTTGGAGAGTGTGTTTTTTAATTGTGCAGCCGTGATTACAGGTACTTTGCATTCTTCCAGTATAGAGATGGGCCCTTTAGGGGATGAGAGAGGGGTAAAGTTAGTACTGAACCTATCTGCCAGGATGTTGGCAATATCAGTTGGTTCTGTATATTTAGTGTCATTGTGCTGTAACTCAGAGCAGATCTAAGTGTTGCCATTGAGATTCTTGACATAGCTATAGAATGCTTTGTGGTTGTCTTTAGAATCAGTGGCAATTTTGTTTTTGTAACTAGCTTTGGAGGATTTTATGAGGGATCTCAGCTTCTTACTGAGGCTGACCACGGAGTTCCTCCAATCATGGGATTTTACTGTTTTTTGCAACAGTTTCTTTCTTCTGTTGTAGAGTTTATTTATAGCAGGGGACCACCAGATTGGCTTCCTTTTTTTGGAGGATAGCATCTTGGCTCTGTTAGGGATTGCACGATCCATGCACTCATGTAAGTGCTTATAAAGTGCAATTGTATAGGATTCAGCAGTCATATCTCTATTATCCATCAGCATGGGTGTCGTGAAGTTTGTCACTTCTGTCTTAAGAAGCGTGAAGTTGGCTTTGGAGAAATTTTTTATTGTGGTTTCCCTAATTGGGGGGTGGGGTGGGGCTGGGATATGGATGTCTAGGGTGATTTGCTTGTGGTCGGAACTGACCAATGAGGAATTGACCTCTGGTGTGGAACACCAGTTACCCATGCTGGTAATAACCATATCTAGGATATTGCTGCCCCTGGTGGGGGTGTGGATAAGTTGATCCAAGGCATTGGAATTTATGAATTCCAGAAAACGTTGAGCACAAGAGTTGGGACATGAGTAGTTTTCCCAGTTAATGATGGGGTAGTTGAAATTGCCCATTATTAAGGTGTTAGGTTATACCCTAATATTTTCCAGTGTATCAAGAAATGAGGAGTGGGAATCCTGGGGCATGGTGGGGGATCTGTAGCAAGCTACAATTTGCACTGCGGTCTTGCCCAGAGCTAGTTGCACTTGGATAATCTCAGATGCATTATGCTGAGCAACTAGCCTGGAGGTGTGGGTATCCTTAATGAATATGGACACACCTCCATCTTTAGTGCTTTGGTCCAAGTTAGGTGGTACAAAGGGTGTGGTATGAATTATACCCTGGTAATGCAGGGGTGCTCTCTGGAGCCTTGAACCAGGTCTCTGTCACTGCACAGATGTTGATGTTCTCCATTTTAAGGAGTGCCTCGAGTGAGTGCATTTTGAGGTTTAGACTTCTACCATTGAGTAGCATTACCCTCAGATTTGGCTTGCTTGCTTGTACCTGTTACGGTGGTGAATTTGTCATTTGAATCTTGCCTAACAAAGGCACTAAAGGGGTGGCAAGAGCCTTAGCCAGTATCCAGAATCCCAAGGGCGACAGGTGCAGGCCATCTCTGGCAAAGCATTGTGGTTTGTCGATCATGTCATCCCAGGCAGACAGATACTGGATTCCTTTAGAATGACACCAGAAGCTTAGCCAATTGTTGAAGTCAATCATTTTGTCCTTGTACTGTGGTATCAGTCTGGGTGATGGCCGGATGCTACTCAGGGCTAGGGTCATACCTGCCTGGGCTACAAGATCAGAAAGCTCCTCCATGTCTCTTTTCATGTAGTCCAGGGAGGTACATCTCAGGTCATTCACACAGACATGGACAATGACAGAGTCATATTTATACTTGCTGTGGAGTGACCTGAGTACATACATTATGTGGCGGATCCTGGCACCTGACAGGCAGCTGACAGTGACTTTCTCCTTGTTTAGCCTGGTGAGTGGAACATCAGTGTGCCTGCCTATAGAGTCACCTATGACTAGAGTGTTAGGTACATTGTTATGCCTTATGGGCTGTGGTTGAGTGGCACACTGAGTTTGTGGGCTATGTGTCATTTGGGTTGTGTTGGAAGGTGGAGGTTGCTTGTGTTTCCGTTTTGGAGGTCCCTGTTGCTTGGGTAGATTTGTTTTGAGAGCCTCCGTGAATGTAGGTATGTGTTTTGTGTTTCTATGTGTGTGTTTTGGTGGTGTAGGTTTTGAGGGACTGTGATAAGTGTGGTGTGGTGCAAGTGTTTACCTTCTCCTCTTGACTGTCTAGTCCAGTCTTGGGTGAAGAGACCTTTCCTTCCAGGTTGGTTGTATAAGTGCATCTCTCACAGGTTGCAGTGTTGGGTGGTAGGAGGAGAGGGTTGTCTGTGTACATGAGGCAATTGCTGCATTGCCCCAAGATGCCCAGATTCATCAGGTAAACAGGAGAAAACACCGGGAGCTGACCCTTAGACATGCCTGGTTAGGTGCTTATTTATTAAGTACTAAAAACTGTTTTCCTCTAGACAAGTGAGGAAAGTTGAGTGCTGTAGTAATTTGTAGCTTATTTAGTGCTTACAATTAGTTCTAAACAAGTGCTGAGCTCAAAGAAACAGATTTGAGTGCTGAAACTAGAAAACTGTCTAGTTCTAAGAAACAAAATTAAGCTAGAAGGCTTCCCTCCAACACAGAAAGGCTTGGGGGCTCAGAAGCTTACAAACAGTCCTGGATACAACAAATATGTATCTGGACTAGACAACTTATAGGAAAGGCAGGAAACAAGCTTAGAAATTATTATTTTTTTTTTGTAAAGTGGAAAGGGGAAAGGAGGAGCAGAAGCTAATTTGGTTGGCCTTCTCAAATGTTCTCCCTGGAATAGGTAGAATGAGATAATGACACTAGACAGGCAGGAGTGTCCCAGATCAAATTTACAGTAGGGGTAGGCAACTGCAAAGCCACCAAGTATAAGAACACGATACCAATAGGGAGGGAGCCTCTACTAACAAACAACTAGGCCCAAAACACAAGCCTGAGTATTGACAATGCTACTCTACCAATACTACTTAGGTAGAAAAAACTGCAGAAATGTTTAAACAGATAAAGGATCAAGGACACTCTAGAGAATGCTTTTAAATGCAAACAAGTTATATAATACACTCCTAGCAGGAAATCAGAACAAACAAACCCAACCAGATGCTTAATTGTAAAATATTCTACTTAATACCTTACACACAGTGAGCAAAATAAAAGTGCTATAAATAACTCAGAAATAAGCAAAAGACAGCATACTTAATGTTATACATCTCAGATTCGTTAGCTCAGAGCCCTTCTTACGACTTCCTCCGATTAGCTCAGTGTGAAATGGCAGAAGTAGCCACAAGTTAACTTCTTAAGTAACGAAGTTGAAACCTGAAACAACTTTAAAAAAAGCTTGAAAGAACCAATGAGGTGCTTATTCCAAGGCGTAGTCCAGGCAACCCCATTCAGCCAATGACCACAAACAATTCATTCTCACTGAAATGCTATACTGGCCCTGGCTAAGCTATGATGACCTGGGACATGTGCTCAGACACACAACCTCTACTAACAAACAACTAGTCCCAAAACACAAGCCTGAGAATGCTTTTAAATGCAAACAAGTTATATGATTCATTCCTATTAGGAAACCAGGACAAACAAACCCAACCAGATGCTTAACAATTGTAGAAAATTCTACTTAATACCTCACACACAAAGAGAATGCTATCTTTCTGCACCTATGGACGTTGCCAGAGAAAACTGGAACAAAAGAAAATCTTGTTTAAAATGGCATAAATCATGTGCAAGACTGGAAAAAGAGTTAAAGCCCATAGAATTGATAACAAGCAGAAAGGAGCCAGTGTTACACAAATGGGATATATATCAGAATCGGAAAAACTAGAGTTTAAAGATGGAAACTAGGGGTAGTTTCCTCAAGTGAAAAAGAAATAATTGACCAAATGACAGGCACCATTTAAAACAACATGATGAATAAGACAAACTAAAGACTTAGAGTGGAATGGAAAGACCAGAACAGGTAGAGCATAACAGTGTCCCAAGTCCATGCAAGGAGGCATGTACCTCTAGAATTAGTGCAGCAGCAGACATTAGGAAGTCTGACACCCATAGAATCAGGTAGAAGGCATAATATTTAACTTTCAGAAAACAGAAAAAGGGAAGCTTCTCTTAGGAGAGCAAGGAATTATTTGCAGAACTATCTGGCAGCACAAATCTTAGTCAACACCAGGATGAAGCTATTTTAGGAGTGATGACAAAACTGTACAGAATAAAATAAATCTAAAGAAGGGCTACAAGAAGAAATGATTTATACGACTTAACATAGACATATTAAAGGGTTTCACAAAATGAGTATAGCAATCCCACATTGTCAGTCCCTTAAAATAAGGGGAAAATAGGGGTTATAGTGACACTAATAAGAAGCAGAATGCTGTTATAAAGGTGGACAGCAGGCCAGTGAATTGGTGGGAAGAACTACTTGGAGATCTGAAGGCCATAGACTTAATGAAACCAAGGGGGCTAGAGCTCTCCAGAAAGACAGAACTGCACTGGCCTGGAGCAAGCCACCACAAGTGGGATAGACTGTCTCAGGCACACAGCCTGTACATATAATATGAAACTGATAGTTTTAAGCTGGGACTTTGGTTGCAAAATGGCATGATGATTCTCACCAGTGGGAAGCGTATATGTGAACCAAAAGACTACACTGATATATTAACGTTTAATGTAGCATATATCATGGACAGAAGTAGGTTAAAAATAGAAAAGACAGCTGTGTGCACAAGTCCTAGGATAAAATGTGCCCAGTCCTGATAGGTCATAGATTCTAGTCTGATATTTCCATCAGGTTTAGGAACTAGCACTACTGCTGAGTTCATTGCTGAATTTTACTAGCTGCCCCACAATGTCCATAACATTATATTCAAATAGCACCTCTATAATAGGCATTGGGATCAACTTACTCTTAAATCCAGGATGAGATGCAGTGTTGTTACATTCTGGGAAGAACTATAGAAATGTTCTGTTTCTTTCACTGTACCTGGCACTTTTTTCTTGGTTTTGTCCATTCCCAGGGGATCTTCTAACATGTGACTATAAGCTAACTTCATTACTAGGGTCTTATAACCACTGATACTAGAATTTCCTCCATATCTTTACTTCCTCTATATGATTGGTCATTTTTAACTCAAAATAGAAGTGGGAAATAACAGAAACACCTTGTTCACTATATTCTGATAATTTCAACTGTATTCTGTTTTGTCCTGCTTAGAGTATCTTCATCCTATCGTGATTCTTTTATATTGATGTGGCTTATCTGTACTCTAACTCAGGGCTGCCTTCTTCATTAGCTTGTCTGGAAGTGGAAGGTATAGCTTTCCTTCCCACAAATACAGGTACTGCAGCTTTTTATATGTCTTTCCATATATGAGTAGTTCTTAGCAAAATGCTCTGCTTCAACTTCTTTACTATCGTTCGTGTCTCAAGAGTTCTCTTTTTCTTTAGCTTTCTGTTTCCTTTGGACAGAATGGGTTTAGAACTCTGCACTTTCTTATCCGTTGCACTTTTAGTTGTTAATACCATTTCTTTGCTTTGTTTTGTGAGTCCTCACGTGTCCTTCTTCTTCTGTTTTTGTTCTATTTCTGCATTACGTACTTTTTTGTAAGTCTCTATTTAGGCATCAGCCTATTTACAACAAATTTAGGAAACTGAACAGCATTTTAAAATTTGATAGCTATCCAATGTCTAGAGCTGATTAGTTGATAACCTAGGAAAGGCCAAAAGCTGGACAAGAATGGATTCGGCAAAAGGGTATTGACAGATACTGCTTCACCCTCTCTGCTAAAGAAAAAAAATGCCTGCGGAACTCCTGCTGGTTTATTTTACTATACAGTGCTACCATTTACTGAAGCCTCACCCAGGATCTACTGCATACGTGGATGACTTTGTCATCCAGTCAAATAACTGGGAGTCCCACTTACTAAGGTGCAGACTGCTACAATATATAAGGCAGACAGACTGGGCTGTGAATGCTAAGAAGAGTAAATTGGGAGTGTTGGAAGTCAAATATCTGGGATACCGTATAGCTGAATGCTGTATCGGGAGTAAAAATACAACTAGAAAAAGAAGAGGCCGTAAAAAATGGTTTATTGCTTCCACCAAAAGACAGGTGAAGGCTTTTTTTTTTGGTTTAGCCAGGTTTTACAAAAAGTTTGTATTTAACTTTGCAACTATTGCTTGTCCTTTGACAACTCTTACAAACAAGAAAGCACTTAAGGTACAATGTTCATTGAAACAGATACAACATTTAAAGAACTGAAAGGTATATTATGATCACATTATGTGTGTATGTAGGTATATATATATTTAAACAATACACACGTACATGTATTCGTGTGTATGTATGTATATATATAGATAGATGGATGGATAGATAAATAGATGTAGACATTGACGTAAATGACTAGGTTCATAGGTGTGTACTAGGCTAATGGCCTTGGAACCTTTACAAGCCTAGACCATAGTATTACCCTGGCATCATGCCACCCGACCTTATTTCCTAGTGCCTCTGTCAAGCAGAGCCACTGGAGTGATCCCCGGGGTGAATTTTCTATTTCTCATCCACTCATCAAGATTTCTCTTGAAGGGGGCCAGTGAGGCGCTCCGCTTGACATGTATGGGAAGTCTACTCCATAGCATGGACAGTCTCTGGGTTATGAACCTGTCCCTCCAGATTGTTCTGTTGATTGTGGTAATGAGGTTGAGGTCTCTGGAGCATGTAGTGTTGAAGGATTGGGATTTCTTAAGATGTAGCATTTCTAACAGAGCTGGGTTAGACATGGCTTAGTAAGTCAAGCAGAGATCACCTCTAAGTAGGCGATATGAGAGACAGAGAATAGTTGGAGTTTTTTGAGTCTGTCCATATAAGGCAGGTGTTTAACGCCTAGGACCCTCTTTGTGAGAAGAAAAGAGCAAGCTGGTCCAGGGAATTAGAATTAATGAATTCCAGGAAACACTGGGCAAGTATATTGGCACATGAGTAGTTTTCCCAGTTAATGGAGGGGTAGTTGAAGTCACCCAGTATGAGAGTGTTAGGTTGGACCCTATAGTCTCCATGGTGCTTAGGAATGTGGAGTGTGAGTCTTGGGACATGGTTGGGGACCTATAGCAGGCTATGACCTGAATCGCTATCTTACCCAAAGTTAGCTGCACCTGAAGTATCTCTGATGCGTTATGTTGGGCTACCAGTCTGGAGGTGTGCGCATCCTTTATGAATATGGAAACAGCACTGCCTTTGGAGCTTCGGTCCAAGTTCTGGGGCCAAAAGGTGTGGAATAAGTTATAGCCTGGTAGTGCAGGGGTGCTTTCTGCTGCCTTGAACTAGGTCTCTGTTACAGCACAAATGTCAATGTTCTCCATTTTAAGGAGTACTTCGAGCAAGTGCATTTTGAGATTTAGACTTCTAGCATTGAGCAGCATGACCCTCAGATTGCATTTGTTTGTAGTTGTTACGGTGGTAATTTGGTCTTTGGAACACCACCTAAAAAGGCACTACAGGGTTGGCAAGAGCCTTGGCCAGTATCCAGAAGCCCAGTGGTGACAGATGCAGGATATCTCTGACAAAGCGTTGAGGTCTGTCAATCATGTCATCCCAGGCAGACAGATACTGGATCCCCTTAGAATGACACCAGAAATGTAGCCAATTGTTGAAATCAATCATTTTCTGCTTGTACTGTGGTATCATTTTGGGTGATGGTATGAAGCTGCTCAGAGCTAGGTTCATACTTGCCTGGGCTACATAATTCAAGAGCTCCTCCATGTCTCTTTTCATGTAATCCACGGAGGTACGTCTCAGGTCATTCACACCCACATGTACAATGATAGAGTCATATTTGTACCTGTTGTTGAGGGACCTGAGTGCATGCGTTATGTGGCAGATCCTGGCACCTAACAGGTAACTGACTGTTACTTTCTCCTTAGTCACCCTAGTGAGTGGGACATCAGTGTGCCTCACTATCAAGTCATCTATGACTAGTGTGTTGGGCATGCTGTTTTGCCTTAGGGGCTTTGGTTGAGTGGCACACTGTTTAGGAGAGTTATGTGCCTTGTGATTAGTGTTGTGTTGTGGTGGTCGAGTGCATTTCTGCTTTGACTGTCTGCAGTTTGGGTAGATTTTTATTGAGAACCTCCATGAAGGTGGGTGTGTGGTTTGTGTTTTTATGTGAAGTCAGTGCTGGTGTGTGTTCTAGAGGGCTATGTGTTCCATGTGGTGTGGTGCAAGTGTCGACCTTCTCCTCTTGATCAGCTATTCCGGTCTTGGCTGCGTGGCTTCCATTTTGAATATATAAGTGCATCTCTCGCAAGTCTGAGTGTTGGGAGGTAAGAGAAAAGGGATGTCAGTGTACATGAGGCAGTTGTTACATTGCCTCAGGATGCCCAAGCTCACCAGGCTAATAGGAGAAAGCACAGGGAACTAGACATGCCTGGAGGGGTGGGCATTAATAATAAGTACTGGAGCTGTTTCCTTGTAGAACGTTTAGTGCTGGTAGCACTGTTGTGTGCCACAATAATTGCTACAAGATGTCTGGCAAAGTGCTAGATTAATAAGCTAGTAAAAGTACAGGAGAGCAGAGATCTAGCAGATCTAAGGAAAACTTTTTGGCACCGCTCAGAAGCTTACAAACAGTCCAGGATACAGCAAATCTGCATCTGGACTAGATTAGTTACAGGAAAGGCAGGAAATTTTTTTTTTTTTTAAGTAGAAAGTGAAGAGACAGAAGATAATGAGATAATTTAATATTCAGAAGGTAAAGGGGTGGGCCTGTGCTACGTTCTCACTATAAACAGGAGAATGAGCTGATGTAATGTGTATCAACTTTATACCAGAGATGAGTAACTCAAAGCCATCAAGACTTAAGACCACCACAAGAACTAGGTATGTGGGCGGGAAAAAGCATTTGTACAGATTACAAAGATATGTATTAAATCAGAAGTGCAGAAGACAATTGAAAATAAATACTTATCTTTTCCCAATATTATAGCAGGCAATAGGTCAGTCTCTCTGAAGCTTAGAACAGCTTCAGCAAACGGGTATATCTGACTTAAAACTCTGGCTATTAAAGACAGAGAAACAGAAACCAGCCCAATTATCCAATCAACAATAACAGTTTTGCAGGAATGCCCCTAGCTAGATTAAACCAGTCTAATTCACTTTCTGCTATATATATATATATATATATATATATATATATATATATATATATAGGTATATACACACACACACACACACACACACACACACACACACACACACACACTCACACACACATATATATATATATATATATATATATATATATATATATATATACTAAGAAACGAACTTCGTGACAATAACAATATTCAAAGAATAGTAAATCAAACCGACTCTTGTAGTACTTTAGTGCTTTCATCATATTTATTATCAAGACGTCTTCAGAAAGATGTTTCATAACATCACAGTTATGAAACATGTCTTTCTGAAGTCTTGATAATAAATAAGACGAAAGCACTAAAGTACTACAAGAGTTGGTGTGATTTACTATTCTTTGAATGCTGTTATTGTCACGAAGTTCGTTTCTTAGTTAAAATTTCTTCTCTTTGTTTGTTTTTTGAGTGCAGTTAATTTTATATATATATATATATATATATATATATATATATATATACATATAGTAACAACACAGTCCAATAAGTGCCGTAGTGGAGTAAATGCTCCTTCGTAAGTAGGAACAGCAAAAATTGTAATAAAATTCAATAACGAAGTGAGCAAACCATGGAATATATCAGACCATGATACCATGTATCTAGGACATTAGAGTATACAAATAGTCCAAGGTAGAAGTATAACCAAGACGCAGTCGAAAAGTATAAATTCTTTTATTCGATCACACAAACAAGATCCTGATAAAATGGTAAGCGCTTTCACCTTTGGGCTTCGTCAGACCATATTACATTACAAATCCAATGACATTTAAATAGTAAAAATGGCGCGAATCTCTTGAGTTAATTCAAGTCTTAAAGTAACAGAAATCTATATTGCAAAAACAACATTCCACACTTCTAAATATGCATTCTGAATACCAAGAAATACCAAACATTAAGTGAGGTATTAATGAAGATAAATATACAATCAACTTCATTTCACAATGTATGTTAAAAATAAAAAATAAAATGAAATTAAATGCAGTTTTCCATTAAGGTATATACAAATAAATATATATATATATAGCCCAAAAACTTGTGAATAAAATGTATTTGTATGTATAAAAAATACAACCCATTAACACATATCATCCATCAATTAAAACTTCTGTATATACATGTAAAATTGCAATTCATCTTAATACACATAGCAATTGTACAATTTAAAGAACTAACTAACTGTGCAAAAAATAGCATTACAGAATATATCTGAGAAACCATAAAAACATATTGGAGGTAGAATAGCAATGTTTATATAGTACATAAAATCACCACTTGTTGGAATGAGGTATAACATAAGTAATGGATAGTTAATTCCATAATGTACTAATTACTTGCGTACCCTTCGTGATTTAAGGAAGGGTTTTATTGGAACAGAAAAATTAAGGCCTGGGGGCATATCTGAACTAAGCCTCATAATCCATGTGGCTTCCCTGGTTTCTGTAAAAGTTCTGATATTACCTCCTCTAGGTCCCATTGTTATCTGTTCTATTATACAAAACTCAAAGGAGTGTGATTCACCTCTTGTCATAATATGTTTAGCTAGTGCATTAGTTGTAGTGCCTGTTCTTATATTGTAGAGGTGTTCACATATTCGCTCTTTCAACATCCTATTGGTTTTTCCTATGTAATATGCCTCACATCCCTCACAAGTAGCTAAATATACTATATCTTTGGCTTCACAACTCCCATTGACCTTAAACTCATATGTTTTGTTAGTTACAGGATGGATAAAGATATTTGTAGATTTAATATACCTGCAATAACTACATCTATTACATCTATAAGTTCCAAAATTACTAATAGGTGATATTAATTCTTTTGGATAGCATAGAAGCCTCTTCAGATTCTTCTTATTTTTATAGATGAATCTTGGACTTTCACCAACTATTTGTTTTATCATATTGTCTGCTATTAGAACTTGCCAATGGGTCCTAATAATATCTTTAATCGCACCTACATCAGAGGTATAAAAAATGGGATATATTACACTATTATTAATATTCTCTGAAATATTGTCATCTGATCTTATTAATTCATTCCTCATAACATTCTCATTCTTATCCATAAAATAAGGTGCAGCACGATCATTCCTAAGTATAGCTATATCTTTCGTCCCTTTCATAATGTCTACAGTATTATATCCACGATCTAATAGCCTAGTACTTAAATTGCTGATATCATTTTCAAATCCAATGTTACTAGGATTATACCTTGAAATACGAATGGCTTGTCCTTTTACTATGTTATTATAGACATAGCCAGGGTGCATACTCAATCTATGCAATAGAGTATTCTTATGGCATGTCTTCCTAAAGACCCCAGTATTCACCAATCCATTCGGTAATTTTTCAACAAATATATCTAAAAAAGGGATAGTTAAAGATGAGAACTCATAAGTAAATTTAAGATAACTAGTGTATGAGTTCAATTGGGAAATAAAATCTTCCAAATCACTAATTGTCCCTGTCCATAAAAGGAACACATCATCCACAAACCTCCTAAAGAACGGGACATATGACTTAAAAAGATCAGATTCAAATAAATAAGATCTTTCCCATTCAGCCACAAAGAGATTGGCGTAGCTATTGGCACAAGAAGTGCCCATAGCTACGCCATCCCTCTGTAGATAGAAATTACCATTAAAGTAAAATATATTAGACTCCAATATCAATCTCATAAACAGCATCTGAAGTTCCACTTCCTCATCTTGCATCCCTGTTTCTCTTTTTATATAATTGCTCACCATCCTAATACCTTCACTATTAGGAATCATCGTAAACAGGGACTGTATATCTAATGTTACGAAATAATAATCTCTTAATAAAGGATGGGTTCTAAAAAAATCATATAAATCTAACAAAAAATTCTTAGTATCATGTAAAACATGTATATTAGATTCTACCATTGGTCTAAATTGTTTTTCTATATACAATGATAGTGGCTCCGTAATCCACCCACTACCCGCCACTATTGGTCTTAGTGGGGGATTCATCCTGTCCTTGTGGATCTTCGGAAGCCCATGTATAATAGGAACCAACGGATGTTCTACTATTAAATATTTGAATAACTCTGAACTAATTCTACTTGAATTAAAACATTCTTGTAAAACCTCTTTTACATTAATTACGATAGAATCTGCTTCATCCTTCCTTATCTGTCTATAAAAGCTGTGATTAGAAAGCATTTCATTCATTCTGATGACATAGGAACTCCTATCCATGACAACTATGCCCCCTCCCTTATCCGCTGGCCTTATGGCTCTATTCTCATCTTTCATTAGGTTATACAACGCCTGTCGCTGTTGAAATGTCAAGTTCTTCTTCTTATTATATATCTTCCTTCCATTGTTGTACTTAAACAAGTCATTTTCTACTAACTTACTAAAAGCAGTTAGTAGAGGAGGCAAAGGGGGGGTAAAGGTGCTAGGTTTCCTAAAGGACATGTTATCCATAGAACCTGTATCACTATTATTCCTGAAAAAAACTTTAAGTGAAATATTTCTAAGAAATAACTTAAAATCTCTAAGTGTTTCTTCATACTATCTATATGATGTTGGAATAAAAGATAAACCCCTGGTTAACAATTCTTGTTCATAAATAGTAAGAGGATGAGATGATAAATTAAATACTATGTGTTCATCTTCGTTTCCCACATCTTCTTGATGTTCCGCCCCATGGGTCTCTGTGGTGACAGCTTCCGTTTCTGTCTGCCCCTGCTGGAGGATCGCATTCTTCCTTCCCTCCTTTCTAGCCTGATGGGGAAAGGATGAGTAGCACTAAAAAAAGAAACGATTATTGATGGTGATATCAGAGAGCAGGTTGACCGTGAAGGGATACGTGTAGCGGTTGAGCGCATGGAAGCTGACCTATATAAACTAAAACGTTTACAAACTCAGAGGCAGCACTTCGATGTGTGCCTACAGCGTGGAATTGTACCGAGGGGGCTACGAGTATTAAAGATGCCCACAACCGGAATGCAGTATCCGGAACTCCTGTTTAAATGGCAGAAGATCAACATCGAGGTAAGCCTCAGTTATATGAGGTTACTCAATGACTTTTTCCACCCAGTAGAAGAAGCCCTTAAAGACAGTATTTCTAAACAGCAGACTGAGTTATATGAAAGTCATGCAGCACGATATATTGACGAACATCTCTGTAACTTAATTGATAATGTCTCTCATTATGAGAGGCGTTTACTGGACCAAAAAAGATCTAAGTTACAGAGAGACATTATTGATTTTCGGAGAGGCGACATCTTCACTTGGCCTAGAAATATGGTGAATACTAGTTTGAATCATAATACAGGACACGATCGAACAGTGCAGGGGAATGTTAATACCCCGACTGTTGTTACTAATAACCATGTCAATAATAGTGGTGAAAATGTTGTCCGTAATAATGTTTGTACTATGCTATCTGATAAGAATGCCAGTGCTAGTGATGTTATGAACATCCAAACAGCTCAGACAACAGATGAAATTAATAATGATGTACCAATATTAGATAGTACTGTGAATCAAACAGAAACATTAGGAACTGGTTTGACTAGGAAAACCAATACTATTATGCCGTCGACAGAAATGGTAGTTAGGAAGAAAACTAATAGTGCTCCACATGTTAGCATAGATCTTAACCCTAATCAAAGGGGTAATAGTAATGTAGGTAGTAGTTTAAATTTTAGTGCTACTCATCCTTTCCCCATCAGGCTAGAAAGGAGGGAAGGAAGAATGCGATCCTCCAGCAGGGGCAGACAGAAACGGAAGCTGTCACCACAGAGACCCATGGGGCGGAACATCAAGAAGATGTGGGAAACGAAGATGAACACATAGTATTTAATTTATCATCTCATCCCCTTACTATTTATGAACAAGAATTGTTAACCAGGGGTTTATCTTTTATTCCAACATCATATAGTCAGTATGAAGAAACACTTAGAGATTTTAAGTTATTTCTTAGAAATATTTCACTTAAAGTTTTTTTCAGGAATAATAGTGATACAGGTTCTATGGATAACATGTCCTTTAGGAAACCTAGCACCTTTACCCCCCCTTTGCCTCCTCTACTAACTGCTTTTAGTAAGTTAGTGGAAAATGACTTGTTTAAGTACAATAATGAAAGGAAGATATATAATAAGAAAAAGAACTTGACATTTCAACAGCGACAGGCGTTGTATAACCTAATGAAAGATGAGAATAGAGCCATAAGGCCAGCGGATAAGGGAGGGGGCATAGTTGTCATGGATAGGAGTTCCTATGTCATCAGAATGAATGAAATGCTTTCTAATCACAGCTTTTATAGACAGATAAGGAAGGATGAAGTAGATTCTATCGTAATTAATGTAAAAGAGGTTTTACAAGAATGTTTTAATTCAAGTAAAATTAGTTCAGAGTTATTCAAATATTTAATAGTAGAATATCCGTTGGTTCCTATTATACATGGGCTTCCAAAGATCCACAAGGACAGGATGAATCCCCCACTAAGACCAATAGTGGCGGGTAGTGGGTGGATTACGGAGCCACTATCATTGTATATAGAAAAACAATTTAGACCAATGGTAGAATCTAATATACATGTTTTACGTGATACTAAGAATTTTTTGTTGGATTTATATGATTTTTTTAGAACCCATCCTTTATTAAGAGATTATTATTTTGTAACATTAGATATACAGTCCCTGTTTACGATGATTCCTAATAGTGAAGGTATTAGGATGGTGAGCAATTATATAAAAAGAGAAACAGGGATGCAAGATGAGGAAGTGGAACTTCAGATGCTGTTTATGAGATTGATATTGGAGTCTAATATATTTTACTTTAATGGTAATTTCTATCTACAGAGGGATGGCGTAGCTATGGGCACTTCTTGTGCCAATAGCTACGCCAATCTCTTTGTGGCTGAATGGGAAAGATCTTATTTATTTGAATCTGATCTTTTTAAGTCATATGTCCCGTTCTTTAGGAGGTTTGTGGATGATGTGTTCCTTTTATGGACAGGGACAATTAGTGATTTGGAAGATTTTATTTCCCAATTGAACTCATACACTAGTTATCTTAAATTTACTTATGAGTTCTCATCTTTAACTATCCCTTTTTTAGATATATTTGTTGAAAAATTACCGAATGGATTGGTGAATACTGGGGTCTTTAGGAAGACATGCCATAAGAATACTCTATTGCATAGATTGAGTATGCACCCTGGCTATGTCTATAATAACATAGTAAAAGGACAAGCCATTCATATTTCAAGGTATAATCCTAGCAACACTGGATTTGAAAATGATATCAGCAATTTAAGTACTAGGCTATTAGATCGTGGATATAATACTGTAGACATTATGAAAGGGACGAAAGATATAGCTATACTTAGGAATGATCGTGCTGCACCTTATTTTATGGATAAGAATGAGAATGTTATGAGGAATGAATTAATAAGATCAGATGACAATATTTCAGAGAATATTAATAATAGTGTAATATATCCCATTTTTTATACCTCTGATGTAGGTGCGATTAAAGATATTATTAGGACCCATTGGCAAGTTCTAATAGCAGACAATATGATAAAACAAATAGTTGGTGAAAGTCCAAGATTCATCTATAAAAATAAGAAGAATCTGAAGAGGCTTCTATGCTATCCAAAAGAATTAATATCACCTATTAGTAATTTTGGAACTTATAGATGTAATAGATGTAGTTATTGCAGGTATATTAAATCTACAAATATCTTTATCCATCCTGTAACTAACAAAACATATGAGTTTAAGGTCAATGGGAGTTGTGAAGCCAAAGATATAGTATATTTAGCTACTTGTGAGGGATGTGAGGCATATTACATAGGAAAAACCAATAGGATGTTGAAAGAACGAATACGTGAACACCTCTACAATATAAGAACAGGCACTACAACTAATGCACTAGCTAAACATATTATGACAAGAGGTGAATCACACTCCTTTGAGTTTTGTATAATAGAACAGATAACAATGGGACCTAGAGGAGGTAATATCAGAACTTTTACAGAAACCAGGGAAGCCACATGGATTATGAGGCTTAGTTCAGATATGCCCCCAGGCCTTAATTTTGCTGTTCCAATAAAACCCTTCCTTAAATCACGAAGGGTACGCAAGTAATTAGTACATTATGGAATTAACTATCCATTACTTATGTTATACCTCATTCCAACAAGTGGTGATTTTATGTACTATATAAACATTGCTATTCTACCTCCAATATGTTTTTATGGTTTCTCAGATATATTCTGTAATGCTATTTTTTGCACAGTTAGTTAGTTCTTTAAATTGTACAATTGCTATGTGTATTAAGATGAATTGCAATTTTACATGTATATACAGAAGTTTTAATTGATGGATGATATGTGTTAATGGGTTGTATTTTTTATACATACAAATACATTTTATTCACAATTTTTTGGGCTATATATATATACATTTATTTGTATATACCTTAATGGAAAACTGCATCTAATTTCATTTTATTTTTTATTTTTATTTTTATTTTTATTTTTAACATACATTGTGAAATGAAGTTGATTGTATATTTATCTTCATTAATACCCCACTTAATGTTTGGTATTTCTTGGTATTCAGAATGTATATTTAGAAGTGTGGAATGTTGTTTTTGCAATATAGATTTCTGTTACTTTAAGATTTGAATTAACTCAAGAGATTCGCGCCATTTTTACTATTTAAATGTCATTGGATTTGTAATGTAATATGGTCTGACGAAGCCCAAAGGTGAAAGCGCTTACCATTTTATCAGGATCTTGTTTGTGTGATCGAATAAAAGAATTTATACTTTTCGACTGCGTCTTGGTTATACTTCTACCTTGGACTATTTGTATACTCTAATGTCCTAGATACATGGTATCGTGGTCTGATATATTCCATGGTTTGCTCACTTCGTTATTGAATTTTATTACAATATATATATAGTAGTTGTAGAGATCGCTCCAATGTTGAATCACTACATTATGTGACCAGAAGAGAATGCTGAGGACTACTTGGTCAAACATGTTAGCACTTGCTCCTGTATCCATGCAGGTAAGGAGATTTGATGTTCAACATTGTTCAAACAAGTTGCCCTTGGCATTCTCATGTTGCAACCTTCTGGTCATGTTATTTATCAATTTGACATTGTAGATAATAATAAAATGATAGTAAGCCTATATTTATATATATATATATATATATATATATATATATATATATATATATATATATATATATATATATGGGTCTTCGAAACCCATAAGCCGAGACCATATGATCAAAGTTTTGAAACTTTGAACACTTTGAATTCAGATCGCGGTACAGTGTAGAATGGGAGATTTACCATTTTCCTCGCGGTAGTGTGATCTCAGTCTATTTATGTAGCAGGGGGTGTGGGGGTTGCAGGGGTTTAGTGTTTTTGTTGTAGTTTCAAAGTTTCAAAACTTCGGCCAAATGGGTTTCGAAGTTTTGAAATTTCAATAAAACAACATAGACCCCTATATATATATATATATATATATATATATATATATATATATATATGGGTCTACTTTACATGGTCGACTGTTCAGATGTTCAGAAAGTCGACTTTCATATGGCTGAGACCATATGATTGACTTTCGAAAAGCTGACCATATATATGTATATATATATATATATATATATATATATATATATATATATATGGGTCTTAGAAACCCATAAGCCGAGACCATATAATCAAAGTTTTGAAACTTCGAACACTTTGAATTCAGATCGCGGTACAGTGCAGAATGGGAGATTTACCATTTTCCTCATGCTACTGTGATCTCAGTCTATTTGTAGCAGGGGGTGTGGGGATTGCAGGTGTTTAGTGTTTTGTTGTAGTTTCAAAGTTTCAAAACTTCGTCTATATGGGTTTCGAAGTTTTGAAATTTCGATAAAACAGCATAGACCCATATATATATATATATATATATATATATATATATATAGGTCTACTTTACATGGTCGACTGTTCAGAAAGTCGACTTTCATATGGCCGAGACCATATGATCGACTTTCGAAAAGCCGACCATGTAAACTAAACACATAAAACACAAACACTTATGTTAAACTGTTAGCAGGGGGGCTCTGCCCCCCATAAATTAAACATACCAACTCTGAGATTGCACTACAGTGCGGAAGAAGGAAAATTTTCTATTCTGCACTGTATGGAGATAGCGGTTCCCCATGGTCGACTTTTCGAAAGTTGATCATATGGTCTACGTCATATGAAAAGTCAACCATGTGAAAAGGACCTATATATATATATATATATATACATATATGCATGGCAATACTATATTATTATGAAAATGCCCAAAGTCAATTGAATAAATATTGACTGAATAAGGTCAAAAACATGAAACTCCACATACCAGTAACAGTAAACCAAGAAACAGCCTCAATGCATGCAAAATCTTATTTATTAAAATTGCATACAAACATAGGTTTTTGCATTGGGGTTTGCCCCTTGTACTCCTAATATGACAGGCTGCACTTCCCTCGCTCCAGATAATTTTATATACTAACTCTGAAATCGCATAAACATGGGGTAAGGATATATACTTTAACCCCGGGAATTGTATAATCTCTCACACCTGCTGATCAGCTGCTTAGTTGATCGTATGTGGTTAACTAAGCAGCTGTTGACGACCTGCACATTCAACACAATACAGCACACCCATATATAAGCATACATATAAATGTCAGGAAAAGCATAAAATGGAGCAGAATTAAATGATAGCCAGCAGTTATAAAAGTAAAATCCAAACTGAAGTGCTTTCACAGTTACACAGACTGCTTATTCAGACGATACTATTATTCAAAAACCTTCATCCCTTAAATACCGTGCTTAACATTCAAATGCACTACCTTCTTGATTGCTTGTTACACATTTAAAGGAACACTAATAGCTAGTACTAAATACATTTACTAAAACTAGTTGCATTCAAGACTGTATAATAAAATATGTAGGTATAACTACATTACCTGTTTAGTATATGTATCTATACAATATGCAAATTACATAGAAACAAACTATAAAAAATAAAAATAAAAATTTTTGTAAAAAAACGTGTTACCCTGCTACCCCACCAGTATACACACATTGTTTAACATCCTATTAAAACTATGTTATCTACGCAGCCGTCTAGCTTTCAGTATGGGTTTGAGGGGGACTTTGTCATTCAAACCGCTACCACTAGCAACTCTTAATTTAATAATCCAGTGGGTTTCATTTGTTTCTGTCTTATTTTTAACATCGCCACGTCTCCCATCCAATCTAGTTTTTTCCATAACTAGGAAGTGAAATTTATGTGTCCCCTTTCTGAATGACATGTTTAGCTAAGGCAGTAGTGGTGATTCTGGTATTAATATTATATATATATATATATATATATATATATATATATATATATATATGTGTGTTCCCTTATCCTGTCACATAGTCTCCAATCAGTTTTGCTCACATAGAATGAGCCACAGTAGTATGACTGTAAAAGAGGATGGTTGGCTAATGGTCTTTAGCTTACTGAGAGTCATTAGCCATCCAGCTAATATATAAGAAGCATGCTCTAAGTTTATCGGGTTTGGGTGCCGAAAGAAAATTAAGTAGCGCAATTTTTTTCAGTGGAGTAAGAGAGTTCTTTATTCTGTGTGGCTTTACAAAGTAATCAAACTTGATTATAATGTGGAGGAAATTAATGTGTTGCTTTTTTGACTGTGCATAGCAAAAGATCTCCTCGGAGTCAGAATGTGTGTGTGTGTGTGTGTGTGTGTGTGTGTGTGTGTGTGTGTGTGTGTGTGTGTGTGTGTGTGTGTGATGGAATGTTAGTCCACCTGATGAATATTGTGTAAAAGGCTGATGAAAGTGTGTCTTTTAGTATGATACTGTCATTACTGAGTTCATCCCCTCTGCACTAAGAAGACTCTTGTGGGATTTAACATGCCGTATGAAGACTTGGTTAAAGTAGTTAAAGACCACAGATTATTTGGTTAAGGAACTGACTGTAAACTAGTAAAATTTTGTATTAGTAAGGTAAGGTATAGCTTTTAGAAGGTATGAAGCACTTTTTTACCTTATACAAATTAGAGTGTTCCGAACAGAGTGTACTTCCTATGCCTTGCACATCAGTACCATCTATACTGACATTTGCATGCCTCGTAAGCTATTGTCTGCCTTTGTGATGTGCAACCTGTGACACTCAGTTAAATGAATAAATGAATTAGCTGCAAATGGAATGAACTAATTAGTCATCTGTAGTACTGCAATTCATAAAAACAAATTTTTGGTGACGTAAAAAGACAGACTTAGTTTTATCTTTAGTAAGTAGGCAGGCTGTCTAGAACTGTAATAAAATATATTTATCAACAGTATCCATAGATCATTGTGAAAATAACTACATTATCAAAGGCTCTGATATAGGGACAGGTAAAAGAAGTGTAGAATTACAGTGATAGAGCAATGGCTATTATAAATTGATGTATCTAGCTTCACCTTCCTTACATTACCAGGTGCTTTTAAAGAGGAAATTTAAAAAAGGTCCTTAAGTCTGAGCACAAAAGAAAATAAATATTAATATTAATCTTTTAAATATTCTTTCATTATGGGGGGATTTAATGTCCAGCTCATATGAGGCATTAGAGAGCGTTGTTTCCTTACGCTTGTGCACTACTGCGGTTGACAACCCCTGGAGTTTGCCATCACTTCTTCAGTTTAGTACAATATGTTTGTTTTAACTCATAGTTTCCCTTTTGTTTGAATTGCTATGGTATTGTTATTATTCTGTAAGTTGTCGTAAGAGATTTTCAGTAAAGCATAATAAGTATGTAGCACTGTAATGCTTAGCTAGTTTTATGTTTTAGGCTCAATATTAGAACTGTGATTCTTTTACTAAAAGTTAATAAGGGGTGTGGCACACAAACAGTATTACAGACTGACTGGCCTTGCCTTGCCCTAAAACTTCCAAACCACATTTCTGTGGGTTGCAGCTTCCTGTAGAATGAATAAATGAATGAAAGTTATGTGTGCTGTGCCAAAATCCAAAAATGTATGTTCTTTGCTGCCCTCCTTTGGTCTAATATGCTTTTATGCATTACGATTTTCTATGCAATTAGATGAAATTGTGTTCTAGATATGCATATTTTAGATAACAAAAGTGCTTCACTAATAATTATATGCTTATAGGATATGGTATTCAGTTTTGCTAAATTATAATGTTTCTGTATTGGTGTACTGAACATGTCTTATTCTCCAGTCCTCCACAAATGGCTCCCTACTCTCTTTGCTACAAAATAAATAGCTTACTGATGAACTGCATATAAATATGAAATGTCAATATCAGAGGAAAACCTTCAGAAGCTGACCTAATTAGCTAGTCTAGGGGAACTGTGCAATGTTCACTACGCACATATTTATGAAAAGATTTAATGGGTTCACTTCCTCCTTCTAGTACATACATTTACGATATCATGAATACATACGACCATTTATGGTCAGGATTATAAGATTTTAAGGAACTGTAAGGCATGTGTGATATCTTTGCCAGGAATGTGATGCAGATCTTTGTGTCTAGAGACTTTTGAGCTTACCGCTGGCAGTGTTGGATGTTTTTATCATTAAGACAGAGAAGCAATCCTTTGCACGAGGTGAGAAAGGTTAACAAAATAATTTTGGAAAAAGTGCGTTTTAGAGAGATGGACTGTACTATAAAATTCAGCAAAAAGCAGAACTATCCCTCTAAGCTATTGTATATGTAGTTACTGATTTTTCACTTATAAGTGGCTTATTATAACTGCACTGCACTTAGCACAGTAAAATTAATAGGAACAACAAATAATATGTACCTTGACTGAGAAACAGAAAATAGATGTACTGGAAAGGAATGCTCTCACTCTGAATAGCATATTTCTTAAGTTTTTTCCATTAGAAACATTCCTTGCCTAACCGTAGAAGTTGCTTTCCTTAAGAAAGATATTACATTATGACAAACTATTCAAGGTTGAGGATATCCGTTTTGTGACTGCAGGAGAATTAGTTGGTCAGGGTCTGCTCACTTTTCATGTTGCTCACTACACATATGAACTGCTCAGTTCTAGTGATAGGCTTATATGAAGCATTTCTGTGTTGATACTGAATGCATGTATGGGTGTATGTGCATTATGTTTGTACTTCCTTCCACCCAATGATACTTGTTGTGCTTTCTTGGAAACATAACCTAACTCAGATTATTTCTTTATGTCTTCCTGCTTAAACTCCTGTTTTTATTTTTCTCTAAGAAATCGATAGACGTTTCTTGCTGAAACTGTACTTCGTATGACCAGGATTATGTGAGCTGTAGCAGAGGTATTATTTAGGGGTAACCAGGATTTGCAGATGAACTCCATCCATCTAGTGCTCTTGAATTGCATCTAGTTCCTATAGCAATCCCATGCACAGCCACTGCCAAGCAGAGTTTACTAGGCAAGTATGGAATGAAAGTAGATCACCAGGCCTTTCTTCCCTGTCATATCCCCCACACACATGGACAACATAGAATCACCAGTCTGCCTTCTCCATGTTACCGCATGTCTTTGGGATGTGCGAGGAAGGCAGAGTACACAGACAAAGTCGACATAAACACAAGGAGGATACGGAGACTCCACATATATGGCACCCCAGGTGAGAACTGAACCAAAGAATCTCTTGTTGTGAGGTGACAATGCCACTTACTGCACCAGTGTGCCAGATCACAGTTGAAATACCAGTTATTTATGTTGCAAGCAATAGAAAATACATTTTGCATTATATGACATTATGTGACTAAAATGTTTTCATCATTTGTGATGGTACTGAAATTATTTCTTTTTGTAACCCAGTGACCCTGGTGAAATGACACATATGTCTTTAAGCCATCTTCTTTAAGGGAAATGGGGATTTAATAAAAGGACAGAATTCATAAAAAAATTTACACATGAGTTAGGCTGTTTTTTTTCTGCTTAATAATCTTGCAGCTTACAATTTCTTACAAACATTTTACATTGTTTAAGTGCATAGGATTGAGTTTTATCAGTAGACTAGTACAGTTCAAAATGGCATTTCACAAAAATTTACACAGTTTATAAACACTATAACAATACAGTTTTAAATGTGCAAGCATTGTGCACTAAGTGATATACTTTTGGAGTACACAGGTTGTTGGTATGCAGGTTTTTTGTTTCTTGACCATGAAGTCCATTTTGCAAGAGACCATTCAAAGAACAGGCCTGAGGAAAACTCCAGAATTTAGTAACTAAAGATCCATAATGTAAATATAATTTCCACAAACACAGAAATGAATAGGCCCATCAAAATGTGCAAAGAGTATTATGACAATGAAGAACACAGATACAAGTGGTTAAAATAATTCAACAGTAATTAACATAATTTAGATATGCAATTTTTACACAGTACCAGCTGTAATTTGATTTTAGGTATCTTGTTTATAATTGATGATCTTAGCAAAACAAGAGTAGCATTGTGCAGTACACATCATTATACTGAACACAGGTACATGTACCACTGTGCAGTGCATATCATTATACTGAATACAGGTACATGTACCAATGTGCAGTGCACATCATTATACTGAATACAGGTACATGTACCACTGTGCAGTGCACATCATTATACTGAATACAGGTACATGTACCACTGTGCAGTGCATATCATTATACTGAATACAGGTACATGTATCACTGTGCAGTACACATCATTATACTGAATACAGGTACATGTCCCACTGTGCAGTGCTCATCATTATACTGAATATAGATACATATTCCACTGTGCAGTACACATCATTATACTGAATACAGGTACATGTTCCACTGTGCAGTACACATCATTATACTGAATACAGGTACATGTTCCACTGTGCAGTACACATCATTATACTGAATACAGGTACATGGAAAGTAGATCACCAGGCCTTTCTTCAATACAGGTACATGTACCACTGTGCAGTACACATCATTATAGTAAATACAGGTGCATGTACCACTGTGCAGTAAGCATCATTATACTGAATACAGGTGCATGTTCCACTGTGCAGTACACATCATTATACTGAATACAGGTACATGTTCCACTGTGCAGTACACATCATTATACTGAATACAGGTACATGTTCCACTGTGCAGTAGACATCATTATACTGAATACAGGTACATGTTCCACTGTGCAGTACACATCATAATACTGAATATTTATTATTTATTTATTATTTATTTTACATTTGTTGACCAGGAGTGTCTGACTAGGCTAAAGCCCTTTTCCAGCAGAAGCCCGGGGAGAAAAGTTCCACGTAGCACAAACAATTTCACAATTTAAAGGTGCTTTAAGAAACACTTACAGTAATACATAATGCTTAATAGTCAGAGTCAAAAGAGAAACAACCAATGCAAACAACAAGCATACAAGATTATAACTTAGAGGTATGCATGTGTAAGAAATTACAGGAAAGGCACAGGAGGTTTGCTAATTAGGCTAGAAATTTTATAATACATGAACTATTGCCAGTGTCTATAGTGAGTTTATAGGGTAAACAGTATGGAGGAGACAAATGGGTATCTATGTTAGATGGATGTGTTCAGGGAGGGTGAGAACAGTGGCAGGTCCAGTGCCTTATGAAGTACTCTTTCATGGCCAGTTTGAATTGTTTATGATGTGTGAGTGTTCGGATTTCGAGTTGTAGTTTGTTCCAGGCAATGGAGGAGTAGTAGCTATATATGTTGCAGCCAGTTTTAGACTTGGGTTTGAAGATGTGTAATAGATCTAGGTTTGCGCTCCTGAGGTGTTTTGTGGGAGAGGAGTGCAATATGAGGGAGCTTAGGGTTGGAACAAAGGCAGGCTGGTATAGAATGGAGTGTATGATTTGGAGCTGAGACAAGAGAAGCAGGTGAGTTAATTCAAGTCAGTTTAAGTATTGTATGGAGAGGCAGTGGTGGCATTTATATGGTTGTTGAGCTGTGAATCTAGCTATTTTGTGATAGGTTAACTAAAGTTTGGCAAGCAGAGGGGAGTTACGATTTGTGAATATTTGGGAGCAATATGTTAAGCAAGGTAGAAGGTAAGCATGAGTGAGAGAGATCCTAGCTTCTGTGGTGAGAAATGTTTTATTCCTGTGTAGTAGTCCTAGTTTCAGATGGGTTTTTCTGATACAATTATTTATGTGAAGGTCGAATTTTAGCTGATTGTTGATGGTAATACCGAGTAGTTTTGTGCAGGATTCAACTTCGATAGGGGTATTGTTTAGGGACATTATGGTGAAGGAGGATTTGATGTCGTGGACTGTTTTAGGGAGGAAGAGTAGCAGCTTTGTTTTTTAGGATTGAGGATAAGCTGATTGTTAGAGAGCCATGACTCGACTAAGTTAAAGGATGACTGGGTATCTGTCAAGAGTTCAGAGGGGGAGTTGGCTATGCTAATGACTGTAGAGTCATCTGCATATTGGACTATAGAAGACTGTGGGCAGGAAGAATATAGTAAGTTAGTGAAGATATTAAAGAGTAATGGGCCAAGAATGGTTCCTTGGGGGATACCCATTCTTACTGGAAGGGGAGTAGATAGTGCAGAGTGCCATCTTTCTGATTGCAGTCTGTCAGTGAGAT
Source organism: Protopterus annectens (assembly GCF_019279795.1). Lineage (NCBI taxonomy): Eukaryota > Metazoa > Chordata > Ceratodontiformes > Protopteridae > Protopterus > Protopterus annectens. The sequence continues at coordinate 1,253,840,738 of NC_056727.1, forward strand.
AGCTGGAAAACCATGCAAGTGTATCTGGGGAGAAGATGAGGTCAAACAGTTTGTTCAGTAACAGAGAGTGAGAAATGGTGTTGAAAGCCTTTGTGAGATCAAGGAATAGACAAGAGATAAGTTTATGATCATCTCTGGCTACAGAGATGGTATTAAGGAAGGATAGCAGAGCTGTGGTGGTACTATGTTTAGGTCGAATATCATGCTGTGTGGACATTAGTAGGTTTTCTTATATGAGATATTGCATAAATTGTTTATGTATACATTTCTCCAAGACTTTAGAGAGAGGGGAGAGGATAGCCATGGGTCTGAAATCAGAGATTTCAGTGGAGTTACCTCCTTTATGAATAGGTATGGTGTAGAATTGGGGTCTATATCAGAAGATCAAAGTTTCAAAACTTTGAGTCTGATATGGTCAACACCACATGATCGAAGTCTTGAAACTTTTAATCTTTTAATGGAGATGTCCATACACCATGGAAAGGGACGATTTTCCTTTCCTGCACTGTAGTGCGATCTCGAAGTTGGTATATTTAAGTAGCGGGGGGGGGTGCAGGGAGGCTTTCCACCCTGCTTAGAGCCGTTAAATGGTTTATTTTTGTAGGTTGTTGTGTTTTATTACATTTTCAAGGTTTCAAGACTTCAATTATATGGTGTCGACCATATCAGATTCAAAGTTTTGAAACTTCTATAATGTAATATAGACCCTAGAATTGTTTTCAGATTGAGGGGACTTTAGATTCTGAGATGGAGTGATTTATTATGATAGATACAGGCAGAGCAAGAGAGAGAGCTACTATCTGGAGAAAATAAGAGGGGATGTTGTCAGCAGATATAGAGCATGGTTTTAACTTAGAAAGAAGGGTTTTGATATAGGTGGTTGGAACATGTTTAAGGGAGAAAGTGTTTACAGAGTTTGAAGTTGGAGAAGGTTCAGGGCAGTTGGGGGAGTTCTGTTAGGGAGGTTGTGATTTGGGTTAAATAGCTTGAATATAGATTCTATAAAATAGGTAGTGAAGGTATTGGCTATTTCTTCTGGTGACTTTTCAGGGTATGGGTTGGGTGAAGTAGGGTAGCCTGGGTATAGTATTTGGTTAATAGTGTTCCAGAATTTTTTTGGATCAGATTGTAGAGTTGTTGGTGGATTGTAGTAGAAATCTTTCTTGTCCTTATTGATGATTTTTTTTGTCTGATTCCTTAGTTTTTTATACCTAATCAAGCCAACAGAGTGTTTTGACTGTAGCCATATTTTCCAAGCTCTATCTCTGGTTTTCATGAGGGTCCGAGTTGTTTTAGATAACCAAGGGGATATGTTAACTTTTATTCTTACTTTCAAGAGTGTTAAGGAAAGTTGAGTTAAAAGCTTGGACTGTTTCATCAAGTGGGAGCTGGGTGAGGAAGTTCCTATTTACTTTAGAGAGGAGGGTTTTAAAGGTTTTTGGGTTGAAGTTGGAAAGTTTATGGCAGGTGATAATTCTGTGTATTTTTGAGAGTTGGAGAGTATACCTGAGCACTTTTATGGGTGAGTGGTCACTTAGGGAGTCAGGAAGTAAATTAGGATTGTGGTATTTGGAAGGATTAGAGAAAAGTATCCAATCTATTAAGGTGCTAGGAGAGTGAGAGTTGTTTGTATGGGTTGGTTGAGAGATTAGTTGTGTAAATCCATATAGATTAATATGATGTGGAGAGTAAGGATTACTGAGGGTTTGCCAGTTAATAATAATATCCCCGAGAAGGATGGTTTCATTTGGGATGCTATGAGAGAAGTATGAGAGAATATTTTCAAGCAGGGGAATGTTATCTCCTGGTGGAATGTAGATTGCTACTATGGTAATGGTAGTGTATTCATTGAGCTTAAGGTTAGCTGCCAGTACTTCAGCAGGGGTAAAGGATGGGATAGATAGCATGGGATGAGAGATACTGAGATTATTGGAATGGACAATGACAACTCCACCTCCTTTTTTCTTTTAATGATCAAGGCAGATTATGTTGTAACCAGGGGGAAGAATGTCTTTATCTAGGTTTTGGGGTTTTAGCCATGTTTCAGTTAGGGGAAATAACATCTGGGTTGTGATCGGATATCCAAGCATGAAATTGCCTAACTTTGTTAAGGATGCTTCTGGTATCGACAGAGTAGAATGAGATGTGTTTTTTGTTGTGGATGAGTTGCTTGAGTTTGGAGAGGTGTTTTGTGGGAAGGTAGAGTCAGAGGATGGTCCTGGATTTGGGTGTATGTCACCTGATATAAGCAGGATTGTAGGGTAGTAATGAGGTTTAACTTTTAGTGGATAGCATTTAATATACTTTGTCTTATTTTTAGATATTAGTGAGTGGAATGGAAGTATTTTTATTTTGGGGAGTTGGATGTTGATGGGAAGGATAGAGGCAGTGATAACTATATGTTGCTGTGGATAGGAGAAATTATGTGTTTGAGCGTAGGTAGGATGTTTATGAAGAGGAGGGTAAAGGTGTGGAAGATGATGTAATAGAGTATAGGAGGAACAGTGGAGGTAGGCATAGAGTAGAGAGGAAAGAGCTATGCATAGTGGAAGAGGGAAGGGTAAATATAGGTGGAGGTAGAAGGTTATGGGAGGGGAGGGGTTTGAGGATGGGAGGAAAACAGGTGACTAGGTATAAAGGAAATGATATGGGGGTGGGTAGGAATGGGGGTGGGAGAGAAGCGAAGTGAGCCCGAGTGTAGCAAGGGCAAACGGAGCAGGGCTGCTCCTGAAACCGAGGATATCCCACAAAAAACAATCTGCTGATACAGTTCTGTTTAAGGAGAAACAGTATTTGCCCAAGGTAATAAGAATGCCAATAGTTTTTACTTTACTAATTTTCCTGTTTACAAGGGGGGGGGTCTTTTATTCCCTAGGAAAGGTTAGGTTGGTAAAAGTTTTGCTAAACAAGGTTATAAATGTCTTTGAGGGGTGGGGTTGGGAGGGTGGCCTAATGGTTAAGGTGTTTGCCTTACAAACACAAGGTGCAGGGTTTGAGTCTCACAAGGGATAATTGTCTAGGCTTAAAATGGCTCGCAAGGGCAGTTAGCTTAGTACTAATCTATGAATCTATGAAATGTTTAGAGGCAAGGATGGGAGAGGGTGGATAAAAGCAGGTCAGGAAGTTAGGAGGCTAGGGGTCCATGATAGCATGCTCAGTACAATTAGATTAGATGGAGATAGAGAAAACAATTATTTATGTCAGATTAACTGTTTATCCATACTTTGTTACTGGCTGGTAGGTGGATGCTACCATTAGATGTTGAGTTCTTTCCAGTTAATGGCTCCTTAAACCATGAGCAGGTACAGAGGTACAGTCTTGTCTGAGAGGTAGAGGGGGAAGTTTGTTGCTGTCTGGTAGGTGGAAGCTACCATTAGACACTGAGTTCTTTCCAGTTAATGGCTCTTTAAACCATGAGCAGATACAGAGGTACAGTCTTGTCTGAGAGGTAAAGAGGGAAGTTTGTTCTTGTCTGATAGGTGGAAGCTACCATTAGATGCCGAGTTCTTCCAGTTAATGGCTCTTTAAACCATGAGTAGGTACAGAGG